>NW_017099820.1:1262-30335 GCF_001412225.1 Nicrophorus vespilloides
TTTGCCATTAAAGTATTTTTTTTCAATATCCGAATAATAATAACAGTCTTGTCAAAAATTTCAAAATATGTAATTCCATAGATTATTTAATTCATAACAATAGATAGAAATTGCCGCATGAGAAACTCATAATACATAGGTAGCTGTGGTAGAAATATTTTAAATTCTTTTAGCATGGAGAACTTAAAAAGTTTATTAATAAAATATAGTTATATTTATATGACATTACTTTCATGTGTATTTTCTTTCTACTTCCTTAATTACTCTTTCGCATTTTGTTAATTGATCAAAAACTGCAAGAAAAATTTAGCGATTTAATTTTAATAATCTCTTTATTAAGATCGCTAGGGAAATACTTCATTCGTATCGTGATTTTTTATCTATAAATAAAATTAGTTTATAATGTTTACAATTTGGAAAACATTGTGAGAGCATTTAACTATGGCAATGATGCTGGACAATAGAGTGTTTGCAACGACTAGTTCATTCAGAGCTATGCTTGGAGTGGCAGACAATTTTGAATGATAACAAATGGTCTCAAGGAAAAGGAACTATTCTGATTCCATCCTTGGTAGTTGCTACAGGTTTGTTTTTATTATGCTCTTCACAGGTACGGTTTTTGCTGGAACAATTAAACTAGAATTAATGTTTTAATATTGAAACAGCTTATTACGTATTCGCTGTCGATGAACGTAATAGAATAAGTTACCAAGAGAGCAAAAAGATATCCAATGCGATCGGCGCTTACCAGCAGCTTTACGTGATGATACTGGCTGTGGTTTGAATGGGTCAAGATAGAAGACTTTGATCGAAGCAGTTTCGAAAATAGATGATATCGATGCAGAATTCGCATTAGTATCTAATACAAGACTAGCCGAAACTACATTGCTGGTAAGTAATTAAAGAGCGAAAATATATTTGTGTAATACCCTTTGTTGTAGATTACGTGTATAGCATTCAATTACTCTTCATTGGGCTGGAGTAGATGAACTGCAGCATGTTACCATTACTGGTAACCGGTTGAAGGCCAATTCATAATCTGCTGATGCTGCATCAGAGGTTCTCGCTTATTAACCACGAACTTGAATGCCTGAGCAACGTGGTTTTAATTGGTGGGAAAGGCGTTAACAGATTAATCACTCCGAGAAGAATGCATGAAGATTTCTGCATCTCCAGTCGCATGATCAATGAAATGTGCACACTGCAGATCCTCGTCATCATGGGAAATACCTTTGTGAGCTTCACAACGCACGCACTGTTTCGATGGTTTCGTTAGAATTTCTCTCGAGGAACCGGACACCAATGTTTACAGTATTGCAACCACCGCAGCGTGGACCCTCTTCAAGCTTCTGCAACTCTTTGCGGTGACCTTTGTCATCACATCTTTAACAAATGAAATAAATAAGTTTCCTATTAACTCAACTGTAAATACATTTACCATAACTTTCATCTCTTACTAAATAGAAAGTTCACGTAACCAGTAAATGTCAGCATAAGTAAGTTAGTCAATAAGTTAGATGTCAATACATCATGTAAACTAAAAATAACTCGTTTTCCTGCAAGCAGATGATCTATTTTAAAGCTGAACCAGCATACTTTACTTACCTTCAGTATTTTTTTGAGGAATAGTACTAATAAAATAAAATTGTAGACATGACAGTTATTGCAAAACTTTGGGGAACTTTGTAATAGTATATAGGGATTATAGAAAATATTAAATACAAACGAGTTATGTAGTTTAAAAAATAGTATATACAAACTACCGCAGTGCATAATTTATTAATTGTTTGAAAATAGTATATTGTAATTAAAATGACTAAGGAAGTTTAAACACAAATGGGTGAAGCTTTAATCCAGCCACCTCCACTTCCTTTTTTAACAGGACAAGATTTTAAAATAAAAATGAATTTAAATATAATGTAATTATTGTGCACTTTTGTAACTGAACAAGAAACCAAATCCAAACATTATCAAATAAAGCAGTTGTTGAATTTGAATAAGATGAAGCAAACATTCTCAAATTACATGATTTCACTTTGACTTATTATCAAGCATTATTTAGTTATATCGATAAGAATAAGTGAACAATTGTTACAATCCATTGTCTTTACTGTATTTTAAGTGTATGAAGTTGTATTTAATAGAAATGAGAACATTTGTCAAGTGATAAATTTTATCATCTTTGAAACGAACTCATGTTTCCCTTTCACACAATATTTTTTTGTAGGCAAATTCGCATTTAATTTTATTTATAAGACAAGTTTATTGGTTCTTATGACCAAATGGCAGAAGACCGAAGTAATGGTTTCCTTTTTTTTGTATAATGAGTTTATTTTCTTCTCTACTTATCGAATTATATAATTATTATATTCAATGTATTGAATAGAAATGAGAACATTTGTCAAGTGATAAATTTTATCATCTTTTAAACGAACTCATGTTTCCCTTTCACACAATATTTTTTAAAACTCTTCATTAACTTAATCTACCATAAATTGTAAGCAAATTCGCTTTAATTTTATTTTGAAATCATTGTAAGACAAGTTTTGATAGCTTTTCTAATCAATAATTTCTTTCTTTTCTTTTTGTAAATAAAACATTATTTTTACATTTTCTTTGATTAATCATTATTTTAGATTTCAGTTATTATATAGCTTATAGAGCATGTGTTTTTTGTAATAGTTTTCCAGACATACCGTTATTTTCTTGACAATATCAACTTATATATTTATAATCATTCAAATTTTAATTAATTTACTCTACTTAACTTATCTTAAAATCTTACTATTATACAGTATTTACACATTATATTATCTAGTTTATAATTATCCTTCTACGATTAAGCTCGTCCGAAGAATAAGTTTACTATATTTATTAATTTCAAATATCTTTTATTACCTTACATCCAAAATCATTTATACAATGAGTAATGTATAACTTATTTACAAACATTTACCAAATATGTTTCCTAACTTTATAAGCATTTTCATATTTACAACAGACTTTAACATAATCTTAATTCGATAAATATGTAGAATATTGTGCGCATTTTCAATTATTTTTAAGTTTTAGAGTATTCTGCAGAAACATTTTATATCAAAGAAATCCTTTATATAATATTTTTTTATTATTACTTTTTTTGGAAACTTAAAGTTTTCTTATTTATTTTTGTATTCAAATAAATTTATTAGTTATTATGCGTGACTTAATTGTAGGTAGGTACTTTAATCTGAAATGTGATGATATAATTAAATTTCTCGATTTGTTATGTATGTGAAGATGATTTAGCAGAATCTGTGTTTTATAACCAAAACACATGTAAACTCTTAAATATAAGTGTAATATTTATTCATTTCCAGAATTATTAGCAATGATAATAAGAATTGTAATTATGTTTTAAAAAATATATAATTTTGGTTACAGTGATGAATTGTTGGAATCAATGGAAAATAATGAACCAATACCGAAGAGGTTAGATAAGAACATAAATCATGGGAGAGTGTAATGGATGACAAACAAAATAATAATAAAAGAAATGAGACACATTTGTTATCATTCAGGACAAAACGAAACAAAAAAAGATAACGTGTGAACGTTAAGGCAGATATAACAGAGTGCAGTAAATCGAATACGAAACTATAAACAATTTAATTAGTAATTACTAATACATAACGACAATGGTAACATGTTTGGAGTGTTGCATTTTCTTAAAATTTATAGTTACATTTACAGTTATGTACATTTAACAATTATTACATTGACACAAACTTTTCCTGCATCGAACGGGTGCGAGCGGAAAAATAATTATAACAATTCATTTTACTTACAGTAGTTTCAATAAAAAACTTAAATAATTCACACGATATTCATCGAGGGTTATTTCTCAATAAATCAATAATTATCACAACATTTCCCATGATTAATTGAAATAACAATAATATTTATTGAAACAAAAAATTACAAAATAAAAAACTCAATGCAATAATATAAATATAATAAATCAAAAATTAAATGTTTACCGCTTATTCAGTGAGAAACATTCAGCGTTTTCCTCGCAGAAAAAGAAAAAAATTATTTACAATATAATTTATCATAATTTTCTATTTGAGTATTTTTTGTAAATTAATTTATTCGCTATTAGAAGAATACATGGATTATAATATTTATTTTCGCATAATGTATAGTACATCAAAGTTCGTAGAATGACATAGAAAACTTCCAGTTTTATGTTATGTTCAAAATCGTCCTTAATCTCAATCTTAATTCGACAGATTTTTTACTTTCGTTTCTAAAATAACAATTGTAGTATTGTTGTATTTCTTTATATAGTATTATTATACATTTTACTTAATTCACGACATTCTATTACATGTGTGATACCAATTTTATGTAAATTATTATCCGCAGAAAACTAAAATGCTCGTAATAGATGCAAAGCAGTTACTGTACAATTTTCCCAATTAAATGGACAATGCATAGAAAAGAAGCAATAGTTTAGATCTGAAAACTATAATAACATTGTAAATGACTAAGCAGTATTTCCAAAATGGTTAAATTTAGTTTGCATTTTTTAGCAATATTACACCTCCAAAATAAATTAATCATTTGATAATTTTACAAATTAGTAACTGTAAACGTAACTATCAGGAACTTGGATGTGTTACTTGAATTGCGGGTTCGGAACAAATTACATTACGTAACAAACGCAGTTTATCATTGGTTATATGAGGAAGCTTGTAATCGTTACCTCCTTCATGGAGTGTGGTCAATTAAGTTATACTTTTTGGGTAGTTTTTGCCATAACGATTAAGCTTAAACAAATTGTCAGCGGGTAAAAAATCAAACAAACAATTGGTACAAAATATTACCTGTTTACTTCAAACACTATTTTGATAAATGTCAAACTTCAGGCGCCTACGAAATTCACTGTTTCCATGCTTCATTTAAATATATAACTATTGATAAATTTAATTTTATTATTTCAATAATATATTAAAAAACTAAAATCGGTCACATATTTTGGAACAGAGGAAGTAATATTTTTTGGCGTGTAACCCAAAATGCCTCGCCGTGTCACGCATGTCAAGATGATTTACAAGTACAGTTTAAATCTTTATAAAAAACCGTGAATACAAAAAATATATTTAACGAAACTCATGTTTGATTGCATTCTTTAAGATTTTGAGAACATAATACAATTTTATACATGATTACTAAGATGCAATAATGATATATGTTTTTTTAAAATAAAGGTTCGAGTTAAACGTGGTCACGGCCGTCTTAGTGTTTACTTATTTTATAAGCTAAACAATAAAATTATCTTTATTTAACATTCTCGATTTAACACGATAATAGGAGTTTTGTTGTACTTTGCTTTTGATAAAACTATAAATATTTTTTTGTTATTGTTTTTCGTTTTTAATTAGTTGATAAAAATCCATTGAACAGCAACAACGTAAGGTCAACAGTAGAATTATAAGCAATTAAAACGATGATCCGATATATAAGGTCATCGTAATAAATTTTCCAAAATTGATATCAACATTAAAAATTGTTAATTTTTCTAGACGAATATTTTGGAACTACTTTGTTGTGGTAAAAGTGGTCCAATATCGGATAAATATGCTATTCAAATATTATCCTTTTTTCTTTATATTAAGACGTATATTGTCGTAGCCGACCATTTTATTATTATCTATTGTATAATTAATATGTATATTTGTTAGACCTACCACTTAATTTTTACAAACCATACGTACCCATCAAATATTCAAACAGATACTTATATTTAGAATAAATTGTGGAATATTCCAAAGAACGGTTACGCATTAAATCGTATATTTGTGACCATTTTTATCAACACACAACAACCATCTTCCGCTCCTAAATATTTGTGTGGGATCATAATGGAACGGTTGTACTTTCCACATAGTCAAAATGATTACTTTCGAAGAACTCTTACTTCTAAATTATTAATTTAAGAAGAGAATGTAACTCTTAGTTATTATTATGAGATCAACACTTTTACAGTTGATATGTACAATACAAACTAATTAAGAATATTGCATTTAATATTCATAAACCCCTTTAACACTGCACAACGATATAACTACGAAATAATCCAAGATGTCCACAACAATATTATCTTTATTTTCGGTATTAAAATTTAATAAAACGATACATTATATGGAATTTGAAAAATATTCGTTTTTGGTATAGCTAGCTTAAAAAAAACCGATCGGATATAGCAATAAAGAGAACTTGCAAGTCGAAACTAAATATAGCCAAAACAAAATGTCGTCGATTAAAACAATCGGACATAGTGGATCAAAACAATCCGTTATTCATTGCATAATTAAAAAGTTAAAGATAAATTTATTCAAGAACCCTCCACTTCTAAGCAAATGTTTATCGTTTTAAAATTATTGTTATTTCTTTTGTGTTTGTTGGTTTTTTGGATTGCGTGTCGCATTGTTTTTGATCAACTTTGTTCGATCGTGGTACAGGAGCTTTATTAAAATTATAGTGACTACCAGGTATTAAAACAAAATGTTTAAGGAAGAAGAAATATTTCATATTATGAATTAGCTTGAGAATTACGAGTAATCGATAAATACAAGGTCATATTTTTCATCTTATTACTACTACTATTACTTAATAGTACAGGCCTTTATCTTTCTTCCCTTAACTACGGTGCCGTGAAGTTGATCTTGTGCGCGCTCCGCATCAGCACTATTTGCAAATGCTACAAAACCGAATCCCTGCAATGACATAATAAATGATGTAGCGCACACCACTTAAAATCAAATTAAGAAAAAAAACTATGCAAAATAGTCTTAATTGATTAAATAAATAAAGTGAATACCTGAGAGAGACGTGAATTAAATAACAGCCGATATTAAAAATCTTGATTCGTATTAATAGTAATTCGTTAGTAGAGTATAGTTTCTTGCTTTACATTGGATTAAGTATAATTTTAGTACGATGAAAATGGTGTGTGCCTGTTTGCAATGGTAATAGAGGAGGCAAATCCGGTGTGCATGATATAGAAAAAAAAACTAAATACGTCCAAAACGAATATTGAATTATTATTTTTCACACGCCAAGCATCATCATCATATACAATAGAAATGGCGAGAGTAAGAGTTTGTGCGTATTTAAGTTACTTAGTTAAGTGAAACATTCCACTTGCTTATTGAAACATCCTGTCTTCTATGATATAAAAAAAATATGCGATCATATTGTGTATTCGGTTGTTATCAATATAATTCATTTGCTTCTTATATTAAACAAAAGAGCCAAAATAACAAAATAATTTAGCCAACTACTACAGCGTCTATACATTATTGGCATCTTTATCGTGTCAAAAACAAAAACCAAAATAAAACGAACTATAATCATATCATCTTTGTAAACGAACATCGCTGAAACATATAACGGGGCGCAACGTGAGATAGGGCCGCAAAAGAAATAAGCGTTGATATTCAATCCAATAAAAACAAAATATGGTGTTTCTTTTTCTTTTCTTATTTTGTTTAAATCAACGTCAGATAGAAATATTCAGTGAAATTTCATTGGTATTCAGGCGGGCCCCACACTAAATCCTTGCTTTATTTTTTCCTTAATTTGTTTTCAATTGATTATATATTAGAATAAAATAAAAAGTACATACCCTTGATCTATGATCATCAAAGATTATTTTCTCATTAAATATTTGACCAAATTGCTGTAAAGAGAAAATCATTTGATTATAAAGTTTATTTAAAAAAAAAGATTATTATTGCAAGATCGCCCGACAAGACCATATGTCTTTTTACCTATTTAACAGATTTATTTATATAACCAAAATTAAAAGATATTATCGAGAAAATCAGCACGTCGAAATGATTTATGTTTAAAAAAAGTAAAGACATTTAGTTGGCACATAGAGATCTATTACTGAATAGATAAATTCGGATGTAGCAAATGGTATTATTTACTTTGAATATCGTCTTATGTTCTATCATGTTGTAGTAAATTTGTTTATATTTTTTTTTAGTTTGTCGCAGCAATTCTTTAAATAAGCTCCAAATAGTAAAAGACCATATAGGGTGGAGTACCGAATAATGGGTATAGCCCGACAATTAGAAATTTTTGGACCACCGTCGTGTTCAAGTATGGTGGCAGCATCGCAATGTGCCAGGTGCATACAACGTTAAATATTTGAAGGCGGTTTGAATTAAGAATAAATATATCCTGCTAAAACTTACCTCAGACATAGCTCTTAGATCTGGTGCCCTAAAAGATTACATATATCAAACATGCCGTATATATGTAATCTTTTCGGTTGATTTATCTCTGCCGCAAATCCGGTGTGAGTGGCCGCTCCGAACGGGGTTGCCATACCTGTTTCCATCATGTACTGCAAACAAAACAAGAACAAAATACTTCAGTTACCAAAAAAAATCGACGATTAACGATACACGATTATTCTTTAAAGCCACAAATAATTCAAACTGTTCCAATATTCAGAGACTGCAACGACTAAAGTACCGTTTTATGAGTTAAATACTCCAAGAATATACAATTGAAGAAATGTTTTAAAATTTCCTTAGCTTAGAATATACTATAATAAATCATTCATATCTTAATTTTATTTTCATCTCCTTCCTTGCTATAAAGTGCAGGTTCTTGCTGAAGCACCCGTGCCCGGAAAGAGCATGACACAGATGGAATATTGTCTCGCCGTGTTTTCTGGAAATCCAGGCTCATATTTCTGGCATTAAGCATCTAGTTCAGGTTCCCTTCTCTGAGCTGTCCCATTTTACCTGCCACTTTTCCAGTAGTCTAGCCCTGGCAGTTTCCTTGCTCACTCCTCTTCCTTTCATATCTCCCTCTATCTAAGAGTTCCATTGGTGACATGGCAGCAATAATTTGGGAGATTATTCTGAACGCGCTGCAGATCCTTATTGCTATCATGCGCTGTACTGTTTACAGAACTCTTCTGTAGCTTTGCACCGTGTCGATAGCGGACCTGCTCTGTCTGAAGCCGTATTGTCTTTTAGATAAATCTCTGCATCTGTCAATTTCCTTCTTAACTTATTTGGTTAATTGTTGTTCAAACAGTTTACCCATTGTATCAATGAGGCATAATGGTGGTTTCTTGATCAGGATAAGCCTTGCACTCTTCCATCTCTCCGGAAAGTTTCCCTCTTTTGCAATATCCTTTAGTGCGCTTAGCACTGTTCTATTGCCAAGATTTTGATAATTTCAGCTTCCGTGTGGACCTGAGGCTTTTCAGCTCTTTAGTCATCCGCAGGCATTTGCGAGTTCATTGTTGGAGAACATTTATAAACTCCTCTAAGGCTCCACAAAGACATAACTACGAAATAATCCGCGGTGTCTAGAAATTTTTAATCCCGGGACACAATAATATAATCTTTATTTTCAGCATTCTTTTTTAGAAATGCATGTAAATGTGGTTTGTTTCCATAAATTGTATGGCTTTCTGCATAACAGTGAGAATAAGTTATAAAATATATTTAATATTAGAAAATATATAAATAATGAATTAATAAAGTACAAATAAAAATTGATTGTTTTATTTATCTTGCCTTTCGGAGGCTACAGGTTCCGGATAGAGCTGGGAAAGAGGAAGCGCGGAAGACCGAAGAAAGAATCCGAAAAATAAACTACTACGAAGAAAACCAAAGATGCCGAGGTCTTCAAATTTTATCATTCTTTAGCCGAATGATGTTCAGAATATATTATTTGTATTATTTTCTTTTTAGTAATTTGTAGTAATAATGTGTACACATATGTGAACGACTGACATAAGTTTTAATTAAGTCATATGGTTTTAAATAATATAGCAATTATTTTTCTTTCACGATTTGTTTTTATTAAAATTATATTTATTTTTTACTTTCTTTAATTTACTGCTTTGAATGTTATGTACTTAAAAAATACTTTTATATACTATAACAAAGAAAATAGATATGTAGTAATTATTTTGAAAACTTTGTACACTCTTCATTATATCAAAAGTCATAAAACACTTGGCTCGTAACAGAAACAATATATTATTTGTAAATATAATTTGATTAAATAGCGTTTACACTATTTACTTATAATAATCTTATTTCGGACAGAAAGACCTATGGTAAATAGCCCTTTGTATCAATTAACTTTTTTGGAAATTTTATATATTTATTTTGTTCTTTTTATTTCTATATATGTTTTTTTGTACGACTAATGCAATAAATATTATTATTTATTATTTTTATTTTGCCAAACCAAACCATTTTCAGGTTATTCGCTATCTCCCCCATCACTCGATCGATTATCAATACACATTCTTTGTGGAAAGGCCGCTGGAATCCCTTAAATACTGTTTGAGATACAACAGCTTCATCTAAAATCAATTTACATATTATGCAACATACTAATATGTGAGACCTCACTATATCATGTAAATTGATATGTCTTTTACATGTTGCACTTACTAAACATATGTATACATAATTACATATTGTAACCCAATGTACTTTAAACAATTGAGACTAACTGTGACCAAATTTCTGTACTAAGTCCTAATCTTACCTAAATTGTGGCAATCAATTACATGAAACATGGATCCCGCATATACGGGACATCCCGAGCAGAATCCGATTTAACATCAATATTGCTTAATTGAAGGGCAAAAGGAAACACCAAATTTTATAGAAAAAATAATATATTCAATTTGTATTATTAATTCTTGAAGAAAATCGAAACAAATTTTTATTACATAATCTTAATGTGAAACATATCTAATTACTTGTATGTATTTTGTTGCTTATTCAATAGAAATCATAGTTTATTCGGCAGTTTCTAATTTAAAAGTTGTTTTTGTTTTGTTAATTTTAAATACTGAATGATAACTGGTCAGATTTTGTACACGCAAATTCCCTTTTTTTTCAAAAAAATGCACGCACAACATATCCAAATAGTTGAAAATAAGGTTAACTATATACATACTATTCATTAATAATAATTAACAAAACTTAATAAAACTACTCATTCCAAAACAAACAAAAAATATGATCTAATTATTATTTTTCATGAACAAGAAAATAATAGGGGGCGGCCGTAGCCGTGTGGCTATGGTCGCCTGTATCACGAAAATCTGATAGGAAAGGTCGTTGGTTCAATTCCTAAAAACCAACAAAAAATTGTGGTGGCTGTTAAACCCGAAAGGAGCAGAAATAGTGCCGGAAGAGAAAAAAAATCTTTATTTACTCTTTACTTTATTTCTGAATCCTTGTTTGTAACAATTTTGTGGATTGTTGCGCTCCGTATAAGTTTTTTTATCGGCAATGTATGGCTCAGCACACGAAAATTTAAAAAATAAATCGATGAATGTACGGACGTACTTTCATTTTTTAATATTCTCCTCCTTCTCCTTCTTCAGCCACTTCGCTTCGAATTCTCTGATCAGCTCAGGGTCATATAGGTTGCTTCTAAGTTCCCAGGTGTTCTCGCTGTCCCCATAACCGCTCCACTTTAGGAAGTACTCGACGACGCCGTTCTGAATTCTCTTGTCGAGGATTTTTTCAACTGCATACACATCGGCTAGAAATCATCAAATATGAAAAATGCATACATATGGATTACCGCAATGCATAAATCAGACAGAGTGGAGTATAAAGTCGACGCATATTGATAGAATTGAGTTGTACTCAACTAGGAGGATGGGAGATGCTTCTTACCGGCGGACTTCCGTTTCATGATCTTTTCATTCTCCTTCTTCTTCAGCAACTCCGCTTCGAATTCTCCGATCAGCTCAGGCTCATATATGTTGCTTTCATGTTCCCATGTGTACTCGCTGTCCCAATAATTACTCCACTTCAGGAAGTACTCGACGACTCCGTTCTGAATTCTCTTTTTGAGAATTTCTTAACTGCATACACTTCGCCATAAAAAAATCAAAGATAAAAAACGCATATAGATGACTTACCGCAATGCTAAAGTTAAGTCAGTATAATTAAGGAGAACCTTTATACGCTGATGACTCCTAGGTTAACGGCGTCGGTCCCCGGAGAGGAGCGTCGCAAAGAGGTAATGAAATGGAGCATACTGACTTGGTGGAAGGTTAGGTTTACGCTGCAGAAGGTGCGTTCCGAGAGTCATCATAAAGAGCAGGAGGACGAGTTGGAGCGGTTGGCCAACAGGACGATGGAGGGACGTGATTTAACATTTTAACTCACTAGAACGTTAAATCAATGAGATCCATGAGCTTGTTTCTTTGTAATCTGGGGGTTTGTGCGTCCCGGTAACATTTGATCTACAGATCGGTACAGGTCCGCGGCCGGGGGTTGGGGACTACTGGACTAGAGCCCAGTGTTTATTTATATACCATGTAAAGAGTTCTTATGGTCCTTAATATGAAAACCAAAGAAAAAAGAAAGGATGAAGGCGGACTTACCACTGAGGCAAATTGCAAATGTTTAATTGAAGATTTGATTCTCTCCCGTTTAAAGAAAAAGAGATTATTGGCAAGAGCCCGAAGCACGCATCAATATTAAGTATTCAGTCTGAAACAAAAACATTTAAAATACATTTTAATAGAGAAATTTACAAAAATGTTATGATTTTTGAATTTGTTCATTTATCAAAATTATTCTCTTTACCATGCATTTTGTTTTCCAAGAACAACATATCTGGAATAAATTTCGATATTCTGATCTAAACAACATAAGTAAAGCATGCAAGAGACACGAATTCTCTCAATCTTACATATGCTCTAATGGAAAGGGAGATCGTATATATATTTTTTAGTAAGCAATTTAAAAAAAATATTGCATTGCATAACAAGGAAGTTACATTTTATCGAAATTAATAAACATTATCTGATTTTTGAAAAAAACAAGAACTACCTTTGGGAAGACCTATTGGAAGAATAGGGAAATTTATGTTGAATTACTATATAGACTTAGTGACTCTGAAAAGTCAATTTTGTATTGAAAGAAAGGTCAAAATGCATTAATCTTATAATCTTAACTTTCGTCATGGTGGATCTAACTTATTGCGATTTACAAATTAAAAGTTTCATTTATTCCATTTTGAAGTTCGTACACCCAAAAATAGATTTCACACAAAAATTGCATGCACATATTCATATGTACATGTCAAACCAAACTGGTGATATAAAATGTACATAAATAAATACGTTCAGTGACAACTTTGCGACATAACAAGAAGAAAGTGTGCGTGCACGCATTTGTTTTTATTGTGTTCTGGTGCTGTATGATCTGTAGTGTTCCTTTTTTTTTTATCTCCCTCGCTTTGCTAGTTAAATTATGTTATAAAAGCAATGGACTAAAATTACAAAACGGATTAGGTTTCGTATGCAAATTAACTAAATTGTTACAGTATTTACCGTGATACAATTGGAGAGTTTATGTAATGTAATACAATATGATTTAAACCTTTAACATACATTCATGTGTCTCAGAGGTCCAAAATTTATTTTAGATTTTTAATTAATTACACGGTAAAAATATGACTAGTAAAGTTTTAAATCTGTAAATTTGTAAAAAAATAAATAATCATTTTTACGGTAAGCTCGTAAGTATTTTTTAAGGAAAGATCAATTGAATTGTATAATAATAATATAAAGCCATTTAATGCAAATGATGGGATTATGCCCAATGATGCTGAATGATCGTAAAAGATATACAGCAATGAAAAACTAGTATTTAGTATTTCTTGTATTATTTACTATTGAAACATTTCAATGCTAAGAAACTGTACAAAATCAACGTACTTTTTTTTTCGTTAAATGAAACGATTAAAATATAAAATAAAATGACATACAAAAACATATATTATGATAGATATGCAATAAATACACCTGAAAAAGAAACAATTTAAAATAAAATAATAACAATATTTAAAGTTATAACTAAATAAAAAAACGTATATATTAAATCACACGGCCGTTGAACCATAAGTCTTTCCGCCTAACAATAAATTATTTTTCAATAAAGTGATGAACATAATTTGAAATTTAAAATACCAACAGTCAATACATTTACTTGGTTCCGCGGAACACTGGTGTTGTTTATATAAAAAAGTGTATCGATTAGGATAGACTTATATATCCTAATATATCCTAAATTATATTCGCGGCTCAACTACAATTTTAAAATATTTTCGCGGTCCATTATTTTAAAATTGTTATTTAACTACTGGGTGTAATAATGACAAGATGAATCCGAAAACAAAATTTATAATAATATTTAATGTCTGCATTTGTCGTTTACATGGGAGGCAGGCCCATCAACAACGACAAGTACTACATGGGTACCCTCAAATCGCTAATCTCTTGGGACTCTGCCGAAGCTTGGCAGAGAAGGTGGAGCAACTCTGAGAAGAAGGTCGAGCTACCTCACCAATAGATCACGGGACATTGCAAATTTGGATACTACTGGAAGCGGTTTTAGCAAAGAGTCATTGGATTGAAGAAAATGAATGTCGCGAAGAAAAGGACGCAATCCAACATTGATTTTACCGCTGCCCTTTGCACATCACCAGGAAAAGCAGCGCAGAGAGGCGAATGATTCTACAAGGCCTGCCATGGCCATGACGTAGCAAAGAAGATGTGATCGCAATTGCACAGGAAGGCGCCGAATGGTGGTGAGCATTTGGTCAGGAAGCCAAATGCCTCGAGAAACTTGACCAAGTTGTGCAATAAAGAGCTAGGAGTCACCAGTACTACACTAGTATAAACGATGTAATATGCAGTGTTATTTTATATATATGAGCCGTTATTTTTTATTGTTTATACCACAATTTTTTGAAAAAACAATAGTTAATAGTAATTTTGGCAAGATATACATATCATCTATTTATAATTATACATTTAATGGAGCACGATTTTTTGATAAACTAATCAAAATATTTGCCAATATTTTTAAATCGATTCAAACGCAAACCCTTAAATATCTCGATGGATCTATATCAAATTCCCGACAACCATAATCCCGACTGTATAAAAATCTCTACTGTATCTTTTATTATTAAAATCTACTACTACATTTTATAACTTGAAATTAAAATAATATTTTTATTTAAAAAGTAAACAAAACTCTTTAAAACTTAGAATTTGCTATGTCTAATTATTATTTTTATTTTTAATAGAGAAAAGAAAAATTAGGTATTTACGAAGTCTTTTGGTCCATAGTTACAGTACCGTAACCATGCAGCTTCACATGGAAAGAAATGGGAAAGATAAGAATGGTTCGTGCAAACTCTACAGCATTTTGATGATTAAATGTCATATTTACTCAAAAAAAAATCTTATATAATAAAAATACAACAAACTGTAAAGTTAAGAAAATAATCAAAGGCAAATTTCTTCGGAAAATTTCAAGATCCATAACAAATTATTATATTAATAAAATTGTAGTAATAATATAATAAGTAAATCAAGACCTATTGTAAAATATAAAAAACTTAATCTAAGTAACGCATCTTCAGGAGATTAAAAGACAATAGACAATAAGTATTTATTAGTCTTTTTTCTTATGTGATAATTTTTTTTTCTTACGAGGTATACGAGCGGAACGACGAGTTTTTAAGCTAGGTAAGATATATGTAGTATCAATACAGAGATTTATAATTTTATAATGTCATGTTGCTGACATATTCCAATATAAATCTAATTATTTTTTTATTCTAATCACATAACCAATTCAAAATTTATTATTATTAAATTTAAAGTTTATCACACAGTAAAAATTTATCGATAAAGAAGATAATGAGATAACTATACTACTTTGAATGTATATGCTAGAGATGTCCGTTCTTGAGACTGAGTTTTTTGTCTCTTTTTACTCGAAATTATCAGGTTTTCAACTGTACGTGATCTCTAAGATTAACGATAATACATATTTTGTAGCATAAAGCAATGTACAGCCGGTCACAGAGAGTATGTTGTAAATAAGATCATTTATAATTATTTAATATAATGCTCCGTTAACATAAATATGAAATGCAGAAATTGACAATTGATTTTCGTACTTTTTATTATTTTACTATTTATATTTATTTTGAATTTGTTCATGGCTAATAAGTTATTGATAATATTTATTTGAATTAAAAAACATAAAAAGCATTCTTTCTTAGAATTCTAACGAGCATAAATATTTTACGGTTCAAACCATTATACTACCTCCCAAACATGAAGAGGAGCATGGCAATCTTCGGTTAGCAGAAAAAAGTGTCTACATGTCGGCTTACATTTACATTTCGGTCTCGCGAGGACAGGAAGGTTGGCGACCGCTGATATAGAGCATGCGCTGTGAGAACAATTCTAATAGTAGTATTCATAGATAAACGAGGCGGTTGCAGAGTTTAATGTAATTTTTGTTAATTTAATTTAGTAAATAAAAACAGTATTCATAATATACAGTAACACATGCGTTAGGAATATGGAATTACCAAGTCAGAATCCTACAAAGTTGCAAAATAAGATGTGCAACATGCCAGGATATGTGATAACCAAACACCTTCAGAGGAAACTAATTGGAATGATACAACAAACAAAACCTGATGTAATTGAACTGGAGAGAAGGTTCAATACTTTTATAGTAAGCTATTTTATATCCTGCTAAATATAGTATAATATATACATTGATCATTACTACTTTATACACATGTTCCCGCGCTTTTTAGGCTTCCATGGATTTGCCACCTGATAAAGCGGAGTTAATGAAAAGCTACAATTGCGAGATGAAATGGGACATTATATGTGCTCAAGTAAGTAAACGGCCGTTCATATTATCAATTAAACAATAATTTATTTACATCCAAGCTTTATTTATTTGGCTAAAATATTAATACTAGCTTTCTCAGAAAATCTATAGATTTTTACACAATTTATTTGGTGAAGTAATTATATTTTTTTTTTTCATAGGAATTGGTTAACATCAAGAACTCACCCACTCATTACTTGAATAAATTAAGAATGTGCCTAAATCCAAAATCTTGCAGGAGTTATATGGTAAGAGCAAAAATGAAATGCTTTTTATTTTTTTATGTCGTATAATTTTATTCACAATCTGTTCATCAATTTGAACATTGAAAAAATTTAAGATTGCGGTTGGCATTAAATGGATAATCTTTGCCGGTGGAAATTTGTTGGCTGTCGTCTTGTAGGTTAAGTTCAGTAGTATATTGATGTTCTGCGATTTCACTATTTCCTTTGACTGTGAATCTGCTACTATTCTTAACACTGTCATTGTCAATCGACTTGGCTGAAGTCCATATGCTGAACCTCATTCATTTGACTCCATCTGTGATGAACGATGGCCCTATTGCTGCAAGCACCTAGAGGGCTCACAAAGGGCCTGGCTTGACCAGGATTCGAACCGGCATCCACGAAATCGTAGTATCGATAGTAAATCCGCTCATTCTATTAGTATAAAATATTCCACTCAAAAAATCCTTAACATATGTTATAATAATAATCAAATTTATTGACCAAAAAAACGGATACAATAGAAAATAAAACAAATTAATAATGAGTACCTTTGGCCAAAAGGAACCGAATCAGTTTTTCCAAATAAAAAATAAAAGATCAACTGTTCTTGCTTCGGTCCAGAAAAAAGTACAAAATTTCCCTGGGCATGCACAATTAGCTCATAAATTAAAAGTAAGTGAAACTATAGTAAATAAACAAGGTAAAAATTATATAAATATATAGAAAAATACATAAACACAAAAATATAAAATATATAAAAAATAGCAGCTGCATAAAATAATCGATAATTGAGCATATAAACCAACAAACAACCAAGCAAACTAACAAAGGGCACGCATTGAATACAACAAAACGACCAAACGACATGCACACTACTGCTGGCTCCGAAGCAATACCTCACGATACCTGCCGTTGATATTACGCACCGTGACGCCAAGGCAGCGCATGGTGTTAATGCCACCGACGACACAGTACGTAAGGCTCCGCTTAAAGACCTCCATGTTATGCATAGGAGTTGTTAAAAGGCCACCACTCCGCACATTCAGACCATGCACATTGCTGCGGAACCTAATTTTCCGCAGAAGGTACGGAGGACTCCTCATGTTCAAAACTCCCTCACTAACCAATTTAGATGAGACGTGCGCCCGTCCATTCAAGCCATACACAAAACGCGCACAGGAGTTCTGAATCTATTTAAATCGGTAATTAACTCTATAAATTGTTCATCTATTACAGAAACAACAAATTGACGGTGAAACTATCAAGCAAGTTTTCAAGAATTTAGAAATATCACTACGTACTAATCCAATAGAGTAAGTTGTTTTTTTGCAAATGGGTTTAAGCGTCTAATTGGCATATCATATTTTTTAAGGTGGATGATGGAATTTTTAGACAATCTGGGTCTGAATGTGCTCATTGATTACCTAAACTTACATTCAGGAAAGATGCGATATGAACAAAACATTCATATGTTAAGTTCAGAGTCGGAAAAACAACCGAGTTACACCAACAAAACGACAAGTAGCATAATGAATCGAGTACACAGGAACATACGTTTTACTTGGAATACCGCATGCAGTTCTACTATCAAGCGATTCATAAAGCACAACACCAAAGTAAATATGGAAGAATTCAAGGATGAGATTCACGCTTGCCTTATGTGCATGCGAGCCATTATGAAAAATATGGTAAGAATAATCTCTTATAATTAAATATATGTATTTGAATAAGTGTCCTTGAGATATTGACCGGCTTTTTTTCAGCGCGGTTTTAACATGGTTATACAACATAGGGAAGCAATCAACTGTATCTCAATGAGCTTGATCCATAGAAGTCTACGTACGAAAGCTCTAGTTTTGGAATTATTGGCGGCAATCTGTTTGATCAAAGAAGGCCACGAAAAAATAATATCCGCATTCGATAACTTTAAGAATGTACTAAACGAGCGTTACCGTTTTGAAACACTGATGGAATACTTCATAAATCAGGAATCGTTTCATCCAGAATTTATGGTATTTATTAAAATAAAATGACTGTCAATGAAATAAAATTGCTGATTTAGGTTTCTTGGATTCAATTTGTAAATAATGTCGTTCATTCGATAAGTGACATGAATTTTCGGATCCATCTTCAAAATGAATTTACTTCATTAAATTTAAATGACTACCTAGAACGACTACGATGCATTGAAAGCGATGATCTTCAAGTCCATATATCTATATATATCAATAACGTACTTTTTATAAATACTATTGTTGAAAAGAACAAAACGAAGATGGCTGAAAAGGTGTCCGAGATGGAAGAAAAGCTGCGACAAGCAAACGACATACTACATATTTTTGAACACGATACATTTTCCAAAATTTGCAACGATTTCACCAAAAAGCAACTGAATATCGTAGATCTGAAGCCGCTTTTCGATGAGATTAGGGACAAACCAGATGTTCACGAAGATATAAAAATCGAAAAGATACAAAAACAGTTGGAGGAGGCGTTAGTAACAAAGGAAAACGCTTTTACAAAGTTGGCCTCCATGGATGACCGCACCATAAGCAGTGGTCGAGAATCCGTGAAACTGAACACAGAGAACATGATACTACCACCACTTTCTCTGACACCCATACTTAGTGTACCACAAACTCCTCCAATGCCCTGTAAGGGCAGTCCTGCGCCGCCTCCAATGTCCAGTATGGGCAGTCCTCCGCCGCCTCCAATGCCCTGTATGGGCAGTCCTCCGCCGCCTCCAATGCCCTGTATGGGCAGTCCTCCGCCGCCTCCAATGCCCTGTATGGGCAGTCCTCTAGTGCCTGAAATGGAGATACCTCCACTTAACTTGCTGGTGATGGGCGGAGTACCACCGCCCCCCCTAATGGGTATAATTGGTCATCCACCACTCCCAATGATCGCTGACATGTCCAGCATGAAAATTCCAGATGTCCCACCATTCGGTCTCAAGCCTAAAAAGAAATGGGAAGTAAGCAGACCGATGAAGAAAGCCAATTGGAAGGTGATTTTACCGCAAAGTATGTACGCAAAATCCTTCTGGGTTAAAGTCAAAGAAGAGGAACTGGCGTCTGTAGAAATTCTGGAGGGCCTTTCGATGCGCTTCACCATTAAACCGTACGTATATTAGCTTGCATATCAAAACATCATATTTTTATTTTTCCTATTTCATTTTAGTAACTCCAATGTGGGTACACTGAAGAAAGTGGATCTCAAAGTCCTCGATAGTAAATCCGCTCAGAATATCAGTATCTTGCTAAGTGGCAGCTTGAAACATTTCACATACGATGAAATAAAAAAGTGTCTATTCAAATGTGATAACAAGATTTTAACAGAAAACGTTCTTAAGCAGTTAATTCAGGTAAACCATCGGAATTCATTAATTTTAGAAATGAATTCCGATGGTCCATACAAATAGTTTCGTTCCTTTTCTAGTACTTGCCGCCCCAGTCTATTAGCGTTGTTGCAAGAGTATAAGAGTTCGTACAATCAGCTCTCAAAAGCGGAGCAGTTCTGTTTGAAGATGTCGGAGGTGACACAATTATTTTGTCGCTTGAAATCGCTGCAGTTTAAACAGAATTATACGGATATGGCGAAGTCGTGAAGATGTCGGAGGTGACACAATTATTTTGTCTGAGGAACATGCACATTTAATGTTCAGTATTAGAATATAAATCAGGTATTTTAGTTGACCGATACGAAGGATATAAATAACAAGCAGACTCTGTTGCACTATATTGTGGAAACGACAGAGAAGAAATTCCCGGAGGTGCTAAACTTCGGCGATGAGATGCAGCACATCGACACAGCCAGTCGCGTCTCCATAGATATTATTCAGAAGACGCTGGTGCAGATGGACAGAGACATCAAACTTTGGAGATAGACATTAGTAACAACAGAGAGCCACAGAACGAAGAAGACTTTTTCGTGGAGGTGATGGATAATTTTGCGAAGGTGGCACGCGACCAGTGTATTATGATAGAGAAAATGTTTAAGAATATGGAAATGCTTTACTGGGATCTTTCTGAGTACTACGTATTCGATAAGGAGAAATATACACTGGAGGAGTTCTTCACCGATTTGAAGACTTTCAGGGATAATTTTATGGTACGATTTTATTTTTATATTTTATTCTCAATTTAATATTTTTTTTATATCGTCTTAATAGACTGCGAAAAAAGACAACGATGTAGAGCGGGATCGTGAGGAGAAGTTTTGCAGGGCAAAGTTGGTGCGCCAGGAGGCTCCTGAAGAAGCAGACATGGAAAGGTTAGTTACTAACATGTTTGTATTAAATATTAGAAAAGATTTAGTAAATATTTTTCATTTTTTTAGTTTATTAGAAAATCTGAAAATTGAATGAATAGGATTAGAGCTCCGCAATTGGCAGGTAATTGTGTATTCTTCCATAATATGTACTCATTGTGTTTGTTGATTTCATTCCTTTTACAAATTTAAAAAAATATCACCTACTTATTTTTCAACTAGTTTCCATTCTCTTCATAAAGCATCAAACAGTATATCATATACTACTTTCATACTTGTGACTTTTAACTGATATTTAATCTAATTAACTAGTATTTCTTTATTTTTTCAGATAAACTATAATATGTCTAATCTGTATTGTTTTTTAACGCCAACGTAAAGAAGAAAGCTATAACGACTACGTGTCTTCCCAATTGTCTTCATACTCATTATTCGATTTGAAATAGAAAACAGTCGCAAATTAAAATGAAAAATTTGATAGTTTTTATACATGTCATTGTTTGATTGATAAAGAGTTTATTTTTGTTTAAATTTTTATTGTGTTAGTAGCAGAGTCGAACCGGAACCGTCCGAATTATTTTTTTCAAATAAACAAATACATAATAAAACCAACCAGGTCGAATTCCGTGGGAACACTTAATCATCAATATAATTAAAACCCTACTCCCAATCACAACTCATACCCCACAAGAATTTATCGATTAATAAACGGAAATGGAAGAACTTCAAAAACAACCACCGACTTAAATTTTGTGTAATTTATCACATCTTTGATCTTTCGGCACGATCCTTGAAGACGGTATTTTGAGCGAGCTTGTTGGTTTTTTGTTCTATGTATACTAAATGTGATTTTGTATACACTTCATCATTTTTGTTTTGAATTTTTTGTAATTATGGGTGTCGCTGTTGAAAGATACATTTATTTGAGTTTTTTTAATTATTTGATGTATTTATATGTTGGTATGTGCTGTAATCAGTGTCCCTACATCCGGTACCTGCGCGTTTCGCCAATTTTCAAATATTATTTTTTAGTTTTGTTTGTTGTTTTTGTAGTGCATTTAATTCACACGGCTAGGTCATTAGCCTTTGTGATAATTTACTTTAAATAAATAAATAAATTAGGGTGCTTGGACATAGAGTCATTAAAAAAAAGTAACATATTAAAATGATCAAACTGGACAGTACAAGACGGACCACTTAAAAATTAACTCAGAAGATATATTTCATTTATATTTGTTTTAAAAGTCCTGTTTCATCCAAGAATAATAGGACGGACTCGACGGACCCCTTCCTGTTGTCGAGATCGACATTGATCTAATTGATATGCAATCATAAGCAGACGTTGATTATAAAAATATAATGGTTTATCGTGATTACCTTACAAAGTTTGTTCATCTCAGAAAAACAAAACGAGCCAAGGAAGTTGCTTACATATTCACAATTTTTTGAACACTACATCTTGCAAAGTGACATAAATCGATCATCGTCAATCGTTTTTTAAGTATTGTTTTGTCAAAACTTCTCTTTGTAGAAATAAACAAATAATTTATGGACAGAAAAATTTTCTATTTTCTGTAGTATAATTTTATAAAATAGATTTATAATTAATTATATATTTAAGGTTACTCATTTGTATTTTTACTGGAATATTAATAGATAGTTTTTCGATATTCTGTTTTAGTACTATTCAGTTTTATCGCTTTTCTCTTTTCTGCTGTATCGTTTTATTTTCTGTTATGTTATGTTTCAGTTTGATCAATGAACCATCCCAAAATATATTACTGGGATATTTGTATGTACATATAGTAATGAGAGAAACGAAATTTTAAGGATCAAAGTCATATCCCGATTTTTGATTGAACTAGTCTGGTCCCCTTAAACATGATATAATGCAAATAGTACAAAATAATCCAGGTAATAAATTTATTATCATCAAAACAATTCAGCTTTAGTACATTCGTGTGCACAATAAAAAATAAAACAATGATCACTCATACACATAATTGAGCACGTGTGAACAAAATGTCTTGTGCATGCGCAAATTCTTCTCTGCGCTTTTTATGTTGCTTTCTGTCATCAAGAAATCAGTTTCATCACAGCAGCAGTTAAGTGTGGTTTGTTAAATAGTTAATTAATTTATTTGCATTTAAGAATACCTTCAATTCTTGTATTTTTATTTTTGTAGATTTTTATTAGAGTTCTAATTTTCAAAATATTTTCTATCATCCTAATTTCTTGATAACATCTCAACATTAATTTTATTTTAACATCTGTATACTTACACCGCTAGTGACAGATCTCTGTATCGCAGCGCAGAGGTGCTATTGAGCGCTGAAACGATGCTTACCAGACGCATAAAAAACAGACGATGAACGAACTCGAATAAACAAACAAAATTCCATCGCCTTCGAAAAATGTTTACAGATCAGACACATAAAAAAGCCGATACATGAATTTGCTAAACAAACATGTTCTAGACCAGATCTCGGTAACCTTTTCTACTAAACAATGACTGACACTGAATAAATTAGTCAAATAAAAGGAATTTCTAATTTTTGTTAAAAGTAATTAAGTAAAGTAATTGCAATTACAAATCAATGAACTTGAAACGCCACACTACAACGCAACATAAACAGCGAACACATGAATATAACGATACGAAAAATAGAAAGACAATCTGTGAGACACTACTGGTAATAAGAACAATTTTAAAATTGAAAATTCAAATAAATCCAACACACCAACTATAACAACGAAAAGCGCTGTTGCCATATAAGAGGATGGAAAAGCAAATATGAATTAGAGATATCCACAGCGTCTCTTAGTCGCCTTATTATATAAACATATACATAAGCATAAATGAACCTTCACCGTGAGACCTATTGTAACGTTCCTTCATATTTTCAACTGATAAACCAGTCGCAGAATAGGCACTTTTATCGAGATCAACTCCTGATAAGAACATCGCTCATATTTTCAAGTGGGAACCAGGCGCAGAATTGTCAGGGAGCAGTGACCTAAAGCGGAGCGTCTTATCAAAACCGTGCCTTACTCCTCAAACTCACACCCCCTTGCTTAGATATTTTTATACGTAGAATAAGTATTTGTAATTAGTCTTAGAAAGAACATTAAAGAATAAACTACAGAGTTTTAGACCTATCACACATTAAATCATATTTTAATAATAAACAACAATTAAAACTAGTTGAATTAATTATTTCCCAAACCTAAAGCTCCAAAACAAACGGAAGAAGATATCCTACAGTGTTCAGAAATCCATCACTGGAACACGACATCTAATTATATCTAGAACATTTTATTAAAATCATTATCCCGAAAAAAAAAATGATAATTTCCATCAATCTAGTTTCCAGATTGATGGAAATTATTTCCATGTAATTTCCATGATAAACGAGGCAAACCAAATCTTCCGAATCTTTGGACGGTTTGAAAGGGTTCGTAAATTTAATTGGCAATTCATATAGTTAACATTATTAATGTTATTTATGAAAATTAAATATTAATTTTTATAGAATTGCGGGCGATCGATTAGACTTGGTTTGAAAATTGAAGAATCAAAGAACCCCTGATTAAATGTCAAGACTCATCGAGACAAATCACCAACGCTCATGAATTGCATTAGAGGTCAGTGCCTTTCTTTGAATTTTGAGCCATTATTTTTGGTATAAGTTGATTTTATTGACCCGTCGCAAACAAAATAGGAAAATATACCTAATATGTAATAAAATTAATAGACAACAAATATCTATAGTACAATAAAATAGCTATTTAATTAGGCTTTCCACGTATTATAAAATTATTTTATAGATTTAATCCAAGTATCATTTTTGTCGACAATTTACTTTTTAAAAGAAATGAGCCGTTAATTTTATAAAGTGGTATAAGTCCATTTTTTCATAGTCTAGATATTTATAAATAGAGGATATCTATATCTTACTTAAATTTATGATTAACTCATTTTTTTTCTCCAAAAGTGGACTTATAGCACTTTCTAATAATATGGGAAAAATAATTTCATATTTCGATTAATTCAATTTTTTAACAAATTCCACTCCACATTTAATTTTAATTTTATATCCTTATTATGATGAAATTAAATTTTATCAAGTAACTTAAATAAATCTATTGAATAATGCAGTAAATACAAAATTCTTCCGCTTGTTCTTCAACTTCTTCTTCCTCAGGCTCCTCCACTCTATCCTAAACAAACATAATAAATATAATTCATAAAACATATTGCCGAATTATATTTCCTGTTGATTCAGTCAAAGTATTATTGGAAATATATGTCAGGTGAGTATTGTTTTCAGAATCCTTCATTTTTCCCCAATACTGGGGGGAGTAGCCATGAAAAAAAAAATAGACAAACATTAGCTATATGAGTTGTTAATTTGTAAAGTGGTATAAGTCTATTTTATCCTCTTTTTATATTTATAATTATACATTGATTGGAGCACGATCAAAATAATTTTAAGATATAAAGTTATCGCAAAAATATTATTTTAGAAAGTGGTATATGTCCATTTCTAATAATATTAATAGTTGAAAAACAACATTATAATTGCAATTATTATTGATTATTAGAACATCAACACGAATTGATTAACGTTTGCCAATATTTTTAAATTGATTCAAACGCAAACCCTCGAATATCTCGTTATATGAATAAATGGACTGATACCACTTTCCAAAATAAAAATTCATATAAGAAAACAAATAAATTTTGATGTTTACATTTCTAACTGGTCTATTGGGTCTGCTCTGAGTTTTTTTGGAGTATTATTTATTGTCGTGTCTCAGGGATGAAATTCTGGACACAGTGGAATATTTTCTTCTGGTGTTGTCGTTTTGGAGTCTCAGTTGTTGGAAGTAAATAATTCAATTTGTTTTAACAAGTTTATTTTAATAATTAGTACTCTTCCAAGACAATGTATTACTTTTACAGATCGACTAAGACTAACTACAAATATATATTTTACTAACGAAGTTAATTTGTATTAATATGGACTGGGTGGGAGTTTGAGGAGTAAGTTCTTAAAAAGATGCTCCACTTCAGGTCACTGTTCTCCGTGTGATCTGTCGATTCAGCAGTTTTGTTATCAGTTGAAAATACGAAGAAGCGCAATCGGTCACTGTCTTCCGTGGGATCTGCCTATTCATATTCATTCTGTTAATGATCTATAATTTAGTGGTTGGACACAACATTATCTCCAATTCCCGTCGGTAATCAGGTAGTGAATCCAGAAAAGCTGCATTATCAATTTTGAATTTTGCATTCAGCTAAAACAAAAAAGGATGTTAATATTATACATACATAATTGTATAACTGCGAAAATTTAATAATAAACTAGTATTTATAAATTATATATATTGCAATTTAAAACAATGGACAATACTTATAATACTTCCAACTTGTTTTGGTATTTTCGTCTCGCATCTGACTTCAATTGTTTCCATTTCTGCGAGCAAAAGTTTAGACGATTTTTCGGAGTGAAAAATATAAAATTAAATTGAAAATCACCCACCTTATTCCAGTCCATTTTTTTCAAACGTGTTTTACAAGATAATTTTTCCTTAGTTGGTAACAACAATTCTATATTTTGAATAAGATTTGGCAAGTCTTCCATTGGGAAATTGTCTACAATTCCTTGTTCGCCAATACTAGTGAGCAAAGTGTCTTCAAGGTCTATTGATTCCTTCTACTTTTTGGTTTTCTTATTTTTTTTCACTGCTTCTTCATTTAACTTTGGTGCATTAGCTATCAATAACATCTTCTTTTACCTTTTTGCTTTTGCCAGATGTTTTCTTGTGTAACTCAGTATCTCCTTTACCTTTCTTTTTTTTCTTGCTTTTGATAGCTGTTTTATCATTTAATCCAGATGCTTCAGTATACCTTACTTATTTTTTGTTTTTTTTGCTTGTAATTGGTGTTTCTAACTTGCGCTTCTTCAATTTCTCAGTGACCTGATTCTCACTTACAAGAGTTTCTACTTCTACCTTCTTCTTTCTCTTCTTTTCTTGCAAACAATATGACAATACAAGATTTATAGAATTGTCCAAATCACTTTGCATATCTGGCTTCTCGACTTCCGTATTGTTTTTATCCATATCTAAAACAAACGATACACGTTGCTACCACGCGGTCAACTATTATAATGTAAGCACTATACAGTACAAGTATTTGCAGATGTGTGCAAATACTTGTACTTTATAAACCAAATTAATAATAAACAGCGACAAACAATATTTTTTTAAAGCTTGCTTTAAGAAAACATGCGTGTTGTTCCTTCAGAGCTACAGAATAACCGTTAACTGTAGAACATTACCGCTAATCCTAACCTAACAAAGACAATTCTAGAAAGTAGGAGAAATGAACATTATTATTGGCGCGACTTTTAAAAAAAATAATCAAATTTTAACTTTAATAAGTTAAAATGTGAGTGTGTGAATGTGAGTGAGCCTTTAAAGTTAAATTAGTCTTGTTTTTTTTAATTGTCCTATTATAATCATATAATAGTATAATAGAGGGGCCGAATAGTAAAAAAAGCAACTCTTGAAAGGGTGAAAGAAGACAAACCTACCTACTTTTTATTACAATTTTCAATATGAATGCATGCATGCGTGTGTGCAAGAATGGATGTGTGAACGTGTGAATGTTCAACTGGCCACTAGTTATAGTCATATCTTGAGGGAATACCAGTGGAATTTATGAAAATAGCCAAACGGCTCCGTCCTTGTGTACCAGAACTTCCGTTCCATCCTAATCCTGTAATAAATAATTGTTTTATTCTAAAACTAATTCACATCAAAACAAATATGTTTATTATTTGTCACATATTTTTGTTATTATCATTAAATATGTTCATCATTAAATATATACAATCCGGCAATGAAAAGCATTTATAGTTGGTAAAATGATCTGTGTCTATAGGGATACAAAATCCAACACGCGGAAAATAATGTAAAAGGAATATGGGAAAACAAATGTTCGTTATACATTGCTCTAATAAATGTTTAATACCTCGCATAGTAATAGGTTTCGCCAATATTCCGATCTGTTTGCAAACCGGACTAATCAAGAAAATAAATACATTCAAAAACAAACAGCAAAAAACAGACTTAAGCCACATTAATTGAAGCCACAAGAAAGCATATATTCTTAAAAAAAATAAAAGTCCGTGACAAAATGTTAAAAAATCTGGACTATCGCTCCAAATACGATGTTCTAATAAATTATTGTTACTTTTATAAGCGAATATGTTCAAATATTATTTTAAAGTGTCAGTCGCTAAGTTATCGCGTACACCCGTATTACATCATATAAAAGAGACATTTTTGCTATTTGGTATTAATGAACATTCATTAAAGACTTGGTATTCTAGAGGGCGTTATTTATAATAAAGCCTACTTAATGAGCACCAGAATTACCAGACAAGATGACATGAACAAGCAGATAACAATCGCCACTTTGTATGGTGAAATTATTTTATTGGTCATTGATGTTAACAATTTGACGAAAATTAAGTTAACAGCCGCAGCTCTTTCGGACGGATCATCATATGTACCCGAATTCGTACTATTAATTTTTCAATTCGATCGGACGTAATATTAAGTGAAATTAAATATGCTGGATAATCGGAAGCCGTATATGTTTTGAATTAAAAAAAAACTGCAGTCCAGTAACGTTATTCATGTTTCCATGTGGTTTTTCGAAGGACCAAGTGTGGTTGAATAATAAAATAAATTATATACGACCAACTCTAAACGTATATTCAACA
>NW_017099821.1:0-1221 GCF_001412225.1 Nicrophorus vespilloides
TTTAAATAAGTTTATTTTATGACCAGTCGAAAACAAAATAGGGAAATATATCTAATTTGTAATAAAATTAATAGAAAACAAACAACTAAACATCTATACTACAAAAAATAGCTATTTTATTAGGTTTTCCGCCTATAATAAAATTATTTTATACATTTAATACAAGTATCAATTTTTTCGACAATTTACTTTTACAAATGCATATTACTTATTACTTAAATACAAATTTCATAGTATTTTGGGTGTAAGTAAGTCCATTTCTCGTACATGTAGATATTTAAAGTTACATTTCAATCGTGCTCCATTCCACTCCATGTATAATTATAAATATAAATAGAGGATATCTATATCTTACTTAAATTTATGATTAACTAATTTTTTTTCTCCAAAATTACATTTTAAGTAACTTAAATAAATCTATTGAATAATGCAGTAAATACAAAATTCTTAAGCAAAATTCCAAAAAAAGATAGTTTTGGTTTAGGAATTCATCGAGACGTAGAGAACAGTTGCGTTTTCATATACGCATTTATTTACTGTTTTGACATTCGCTTCTCCACCTGCACATGAGACATATAAGAATTGTTTTAACGTTTGAGATCAGTAGGTGCAGCTAATTGATCGTGTAGTAGATCGGGCGTTTTCGCCTAATTTTTATCGCTTTCTTATAACAAGATACAATCAAATAGTGGCAAACAATATTAATATTAAAATAAAAATGGAAAACAAGTAAGACCCATTGAATGTATGACTATAATGATAAAAAGTGATAATCTATATGAGTGATTAACAAAGTGATTTGAAATTTAACAGTTTTATAGTATAAAAACATCACACGAATTGATTAACGTATCAAACGCAAACTATTAAATATATCGATATATGAAAGAATGGACTTATACCACTTTCCAAAATAAAGATTCATATAAGAGAACAAATAAATTTTGGTGTTTACATTTTTAACTGGTCTAATGGGTCTGCTCTGAGTTTTTTGGAGTATTATTTATCTCCAATTCCCGTCGGTAATCAGGTAGTGAATCCAGAAAAGCTGCATTATCAATTTTGAATTTTACATTCAGCTAAAACAAAAAAAGGATGTTAACATTATACATACACAATTGTATAACTGCAAAAAATTTATATTAAACTAGTATTTATAAATTATATATATTGCAATATAAAACAATGGATAATACTTACAGCTTCCAACTTGTTTTGGTA
>NW_017099821.1:1245-1700 GCF_001412225.1 Nicrophorus vespilloides
GCTGTTGTTGGTGGCTTGTCTGGCTTTCCAGTCCTTTTATCTAGTAAATGCATCTCTTCCTTAGACAATGTATGTTTGATTGATATTGAGTAGTCTGGATACATTGACTTGTATCTTTCTAAATCAATAAGAAAATTTATTTGCAAGTCCACAGCTTTATCAATCCATACTAGTTTTGCATCATCAGAAAGTAGTTTCCATCTACTTTTTAATTCATCTTTACTTGCAGCTTCTTCCTCACCAATTCTCATTTTATTTAGATTATCTTCTACGTATAAAGCAATTGGCGTGACTGGTTTTTTGGGTGGCTTTCGTAAATGAGGATTTTTTTTATAAAATTCTTGAACTTCACGTTCATACAAAGTCCTTTTTTTTTTGCTGCCAACTGATTATATTTATTCTTGTCATTATCACTTAGTTGCTTATAGCTATCAGCAATTAGTCGTGAACGATCA
>NW_017099821.1:1719-1947 GCF_001412225.1 Nicrophorus vespilloides
AAAATATAACCTGTATCCGGATAGAGGTTTCTTTTTTGGGAAATCGGAATAATTGCTATGTGTTTTCTGGACCTTTTCCAACCATTCTTTTACATCAACTAGTATCTCATTCATGTATCTATAATGTCTCTGTTTTTTTAGAATATTATCCCATCCCTTGTGTGCAAATACTTGTACTTTATAAACAAATTAATAATAAACAGCGACAAACAATATTTTTTTAAAGCT
>NW_017099822.1:0-17000 GCF_001412225.1 Nicrophorus vespilloides
CGAATTGTAGCTAAACGGATAAAACCACAGTAATATATCGATACTTGCTTGATTCCCCAAACATTCAGCTTTCATATGCATCTCTTGGATTCATTCTATGTATTATAGTTTTCGAGTAAATCAGAAAGGAAATCCTATATATTCGAAAAACACTGCTTTTTCGAGCATTTTTTAAACTTTGAACGCAAATTACAGCCAAACGGCTAAAACCACAGTAATACTATCGATATTCTGCTAGATTCCCCAAACATTCAGCTTTCATATGCATCTCTTGGAATCGTTCTATGTATTATAGTTTTCGAGTAAATCAATGAAATGTAAAAACGGCACAGGAATGTATCTATACTTTAGCAGATATTTGGAAAATTGCTCACTGCTACTAATATTCGCGCCTCCCCTTAGACTAGTCCACGCCTCCCCAGGGAAGCGCGCCTTACAGTTTGGAAAACGCTGTCATAAAACATGTGCTACTCAAAAATTGTAACAATTGAATAGAAAAATAAACAAGCAGTGTTTGTGGTGGATTAGATAAACCATAGCCACCCTCAACATACAAAAGTTGTATTGTAAAATGAGACAAACAGTTGCATGTTGCAAAATATATTTGAGGATTAATAATAATGAGTAATTCAAATTAGTTTCATTATCCCCTAACAAACAGAACCGATGGTGCGAGCAAAATGCTTTAGATGTTGAAACATATGCCGCTGAAAAATTGAAACAGTTGAATTCGAAATATGCAAAAAAAAAACAAACAAGTGCAAAAACCACCGCGGTTACCCTCAATTTCACGCGCGACGAACAAAGATTCATATGTTTCAAGGGGTAACAAAATAATAATGTATATATATAATAAAAAAAGAAACCCGGAGGCCACGGCCGTCCTGTTATTCTTCCGGCCGATTTGTTTATCCCTCTCGCGCGCAAAACCCCTTTTGTGCACGTAATTGCGTCGGGGCGGCGAGAGGGTGGTGGTGAATGTTTGCGGCGCGCGGTTAAATCACGTCGACTTGATTCCTAATTCTCCTCCATATATGATGCGATGATGATGTTTGTTTCGTTGTTGATTTTTTTTTATTCTTCTATATACTTTCCATCAATCCATCCGGTCCCGAACCAAGGGCTTTTCTATCTCTCTCCCGGTGGGGCATTAAGGGATTACGAATTCTGCGGCTCACCGCCGCCGGTATTTTTGTATTTTTTTTCTCTCTCTCTCTCTGTGTGCATTCGCTGTTCATGTTGTGACCTCTCTCCCTTCATTCGCTACTGTTTGTTAATAACCCATCTGTTTGCCCATACATATGGTGCATTATTGCGACGACCTCTCTCCGTCCACCCTTGATACCTAATCCCGTGTATGTATGTACGTGTGCTCGTGAGTGAGTGAGAGAGTAAAAGCGGAATCACGTTTGTAGTAGTAATAATAATAAATACCTCGAGGGTCGCGTCGACCGACCGACCCCTCGCAAGTCAGAAGGGCTTAATCTCACGCCGGTGATTTCGAACCGATGTTGCAGGTTTGGTTCCAAAACCGCAGGGCGAAGTGGCGCAAGGCGGAGAGGCTGAAAGAGGAGCAGAGGAAACGGGACGGGCAAGACGTCAAGCAGAGAGACGGTGAGACCAAGGAGGAAGTGGTAAGTTTCTACGAAGATGTGGTTTAAGAAAGATCATATAATTTGATCGTTCTCTTTACTTTGTTTTTATGCACGCTCAGTCGGAAGAGATCAATCCGATCAGCTCGCCGGAACCGACGAATCAGGACGAGGAGATGGCGAGGGAGTGCTCCAGCCGCAGCAGCGGAGGTCGTGAATCGCCCCCGGAGCAGGTGAGAAGCGCCCCGGAGGCTGTCCCATCGAACCCATCGTCGCCGCACAGTCCGGCTCCATCAGCATCCAGCGAGCCGCCACGACCGCTGCCGCCCCCGTTCCCGCACATGTTCCCATTCGGAGACAGGTAGGAAAACTCAATTTATAACAAAATATCAAATTTATCAATTTTACTGTACTGTACACAGTTTGTGTTATCAAATTTCATATCAATTGATATTTTTACACATAATATTTAGCGAAACAGCATGCAATAGTCAATTTCGGTTTTGTTGTAAAATTCGTCTAAAACAAGTGCCGCGCAAATGACGCGGCAAATTTAAATTGAACGTAATGAAATCATATTAGGAATGCCTTTAATTGTTTCTCTATGTATTCGTTCTTTTTTTTTTGTTGTTCTTCGCGTTTCATCTTTTGTCTGATTCGATGCAATGGCGAACGCGTAATTAGCAGTTTGAGAAAAGAGATGGAGTTCGTCCTAATGATAATAATGAAGCTGGAGGAGTTGGAGGAGGAAGGATTGGCGTAGATGCCGTTGTCGTGACGCTCGTAAATTTCCCGTTAAAACATTTGTGCCCATTAAATATTAATACAATTAAGCGACAATTAAAACCGTGGAGAGAAACGATAGCCGAGTGAGACGCATCTGTGTGTGTGTGTGTGTGTATTTAAAAGGGAATTCGCTTTACATCGCATTAACTAATTACGTCCATTAATTAACTCCTTTTCGCTCTATCTCGCTCGCTCTCCGCGACTTTCGCATTAGATCGTCTCTCCCTCTTTTGATCGTCGTCGTCGTCGTGACGTTCGTAAACCCGGCAAATGGAGATGTGTCCTTCCTTCCACAGATGGATATTACATATGTAGTATACGTATTAATAATAAGCGGATCCGGGGTGGATGGAGCGCGGAACGCGGGGGATGATTCTCGTTCGAAATCCTTTCTGGCCGGAGATGTAATCTATCAAGTAGAACAATAAAGGATGTAAGCTGCATGATGCAAGGATAAAGACTTGCCATGATGATACGATGGAAGCAGAAGCGAAAGACACACACACACACGTATAAGCGCATATTCGCATTTATTTTTATCTATGCATGTATGTATGTAGAAGAGAAAGATTCCATATTCTTTTTAAGGCAGATCTCGAGGGAGAGGAACCTCGCCCTTTTCTTTCTCTTTCTCTCTTCTTGCAATTTAAATATTCATCAGCCAGACATAAGAGATCCTAATATCGTAAAACGAATTTTCCATACGTTCAAACAAATAAAAGATGCACACGTAGGCTGTGCGGAGCGAAACGGCAGATCAAAACACGCGCTGCTCACAAGCAGAAAGAAACAAAAAGAGAAGTTGATGATGGACTGAAAAGTTCTCCAACATTTGATAACTTATTACGCAAAAATCGTTGATGTACATCATTTGATTCTTTAATCCCAATAACTAATCTGACTCTATTAGTTTTCGAGTAATTAAGTGCAAAAATTTGTTTTATTTTTCAAAGTTTAACATTTTGTTACTTCTGCAGAAATAATTATAATAATAATAATAATAATAATCAAGTTTATTGACCAAGAGAATACAAAGAAAACAAAATAAAATAAATTTACAATGAGTACATTTGGCATGGTACATTTGGCATCAAATTATTAAATGAAAATTTATTACTTAAAATTTAGTAGATTTAGTGATTACGTGAAATTTGTTGATACATACTTATATTAAATATTAATTTTACTTTAATTACTTTTATGGTAATTAATTAAGAGGCGAATTTACTGCTAACTTTTGATCATCAAATCGAGGCGTCGCACCATCATCATCATCATCATGACAACCATTAACGTCACATAAAGGTGACACGTGCTCTCGCGTCTCCAAATTGATTCCAATCAAAAGTTATTTACCATCTCGTGTTTTCGTGTGTCCTCCTCCTCGCTCACACGCACGTACACAAGCGGCACGAAAACGACGGAGGAGCAGCAATTAAACAGTATTTACGAGCGCGTTTAGATATTAATGAGCTGCAGCCGTAGTCGTAGTGCGGGTGTAATTAAATGTACGGGCGCGTTGAAAACGAAACGAAAAAGAAACAAAACAAAACGATGAAACAACAAAATCGTGTCATCCGTGGATGGCGGAGGACTAATTGAAATTTATAACCCTCGTAAAACACAAACATTTCGTTTTCATCTCTCTCTCGCAATAATTTTTGAATTTAATAACTGGCGAGTATGAGAGAGATGAGTAGAATTAAATGTATATATGTATTTTATTATTATTATTATTCGGGACTGTTATTTTCGGTGCGGCGTGAATAATGAACGACCCGCGCCCCGGGTTTTCCGGGGCGCAAATTAAAACAACGATTAATTAATATCGTCGGGGGCCATTAAATATTCAATTCAATCAAGTGAGCGCGCTTGATTTTAACGCTGTGTGCACGCATTTGTTTTGTTAACAAACGCGTGCAAACGAATGCGTATTGGTCTATACGTGAGAGAGAGAGACAGACAGATTGAACCCTCGATATCAATTAATCAATTAATGAATGAATGAACGAATTGCTGTGTGTGTTTGTGCACCATGGGGTAATTATTTAATGAATTTACGATTTTAATAAAATTTAAATATGATAATTACTCTTCATATTATCATGAATATATTTGAAATTATCCATTGGCGCAATGAAATAAAAGATATTAAATTTCAACAGTTGATCAATAAAATAACAATAAAAGTTTATAAAATGAACGAAATTATATCATGTTTGTAGAAGGAAAGTTATTATAATCATCGAATCAGCAAATGATAGCAGTCAAAAGATTTCTTGACGGTCTTCTTCTCGGTAAACGCGTCGGTAATTGATTTGAACTAATAAAATGTGCGGCACGGACGGTCGGACGCAGAGACACCTTGACTCGTGATTTGTTTCTACGGCCTCTAGATTATGCCGTCGCCGCCGCCGATGACAAGTGCGAGGAGATGATTATGATGATGATGCTGCTGCACACGAATTTGATCGAATTAAGACAATGCGCGCCTGGAATATTTTAATTCGCGTCTATTTCGAGAACGGAGCCGACGATGCGCGATGATCATTATTACATCATCATCATGATGATGATGATGATGATGGTGACAACGATACATATCGCCCCTCTGTCGCGAAATTGCGTTACGAAATTACGATCAATTTATTTAAGCCTTAACGCAATAAACAAAACCGATTCCCGGGCGCAAACAACGCGCGCTCGTCCGGCATATAAAACAATTCACATTTTGTTTTCATTTTGATTTGCTTTTATTTCGTAACCAAAGCGACGACTTTAAATTGTTTCGTTGCCTACTTAATTAGATCAGTCGTTTATTTTACACGTTGCCAATTGTATTTGGATCGTTCGTTCTCAGTTCAGTGCAAATGTTTTGCTTTCGATTTGTTGAAAATTCGATTGTAAAACAAAATGGTCGAAAATTGCGACGTTGTCATTGTTTTCTTTAATGTTTGCATAGTGATTTTGGGGAGGGTGACGTGATAATGGGTGGATTAGAGTAGATCTGCGGTCGGGAAACGAGTGGAAGGGTGCGCGCCACCCGGAGACTGCAATGCTCGCACAGGACACATTCCTCGTTTACCTTTTATTGATTTCCATGGAAACGCAACATCTTTTACCGAAATTGCAGAAATCTTACTTTTATTAATTCTAACTTGAATATCTTGTACGAAAACTTTCATGATTTTTCGATTTGAAACAATGAATTTAATTTTCAAATATACTTGTTATGGTCAATTTTAGCATCATCTGTTGTAAATAATGTAAAACCAATGAGATTTGCCGAAATCGCAAACAAATTTGTATAGGGAAATGAACGAGCGGCAAATTTAATAATTAATCTCTCGTTGTTTTGGTATGCGTGTTGGGCTAAATTGGTTCTAATTGTGCGTGCTTTGAAAAAAAAAAGGAACGCTGATGGTAATGAATTGTAATGATGTTAATAATTAGATGATGATGATGTTGATGTGCGATGGAGAGAGGAGCAGAAGCAGTTTTGCACGAGACGCTCTCGTTCCATCGAAACGCATCAATTAGTCGCGTTAGCATGGTCGAAAAATAAATTACAATTGCCCCCGGGGGGTCAACTGGATGACATAATAAACGCGACGCCAATCCGAGCTCAAAACAAAACAAAGCACCGAATCCACATGAATGTACATCATCTGCATGTGATACATATCGGAGTGGATCGGATGAGCTTGAAAGGCGAATTGCAGATGGCGCTCTTGCAAAACAAAAAAACAACAATATATATGTATATAAAATGTATGCAATGTGTATGTCTGTATGCATATGTAAGCAAATAAATGAACCGTGATGTAATCCCTTTTGATTTGAACGCTCTGCCGTTCGCGAGAGTTTGAGCGAGTGCTACTAGCTACAGTGTGTGTATGTGAGTGCGTGCGTGTGTATTTGGTTTCGCGGCGGCAGAGAACCCGTAAATAATTAAGCAACATATAGAGCTATCCAATTAGTATGTTAGTGTAGGAAATTAAGTAGTCAGAAGCGTTTACCTAATGGCATTAGCCCGGGCGTACAAAGATCACTTTAATTCTGCCTGCACAAACTGAATCTAAATACACTAACTAACGCAGTAATGCCAACACAAACTCCAAATACATCTGTATGTGTGTGTGTGTGTTCGTTCGTTCGTATACATTCGCCCACTCGCATATCAACATCGTCATTCGCGAAATGTAGTTTTGCCGAATTATAGATTATTCACGAGGCTTTCCGCCCTCCGCATCAAAAATCCTTTTGTGCTGTTCTCGACCCACCCAACTCCTCCTTCCTCTTTCCCACTCTCACCGCCCACTTTCATCCCTTTTTCGGCCATAAACTGAAATTTAGAGAGTCCCATTCATAATCGATGATAAAAATAAAAATACGAACAGTCGAAGGAAACGCACACACAATCAGATTTGCCGCGTATCCATTAGCCTAATCCGCGCTTTTGTATTCCTTCGCATTTTTGCATCGAGCTCCATCTATCCAAGCCGTTGATACTTTCATAAACAAAATTAGTAATTTTTAAAACATAATGTTGTCGTCTTGCAAATCTAAGCTCCACCTTTTTATCAAATTTCCTAATTAGCAACGTTGCCAAGTCTCGACCGATTTTACTTGTTTGTTGTTGCTTTTTTTTAATTTCAACATTATTACATAACTTGGTGGAATGTTTGGTTTAGAAATGATCGGAGGGCGGATTTCTCTCGCTGCGCTCGCGGCGGGAGTAAATATGAAATGCTAATGTTTGCCCGAATTAAATTTGAAAATTGAACTGTCCAATTGGGAGGGCGCACATGAAAGCGAAATAACGCCGCCACCAGTTCAAAAAAAAAAAAGAAAGCACACAGAGAGAGAGAGGGAAAAAACGAACGCGAGTTACGAAAATAAAATCCACGTTGATGATGATAATAATAATAAACGTAATGTTAACATTTTTACGAAACGCGGTGTTTTTCTGTTTGTTTCGTGTTGATACATTTTTTTTTTGCGGGGCCGCAACACTGCGAAAACCTCCGCGTAAAAATGCAAATGCGTTTATCGGGGCTTTTATCTTTTTTAATCCGGCTCTAATGAAAATTTTCGCTCTGAATGAATGTGGCAACCTAACAAACACAGAGGAATAATAACAAAAAAAACACATAGATAATTCTTTTGCATACTATGCAATTTTTAAAAATATGGGAGAAAGGGATAGAATTACGTTTCAATTGGGTCGCTCCATCGTATAATTATTCTGTTTAAAGCTGAGGAATACATTTAATTGGTTAATCGTTGCGCGTCGGCGACATTGAAGCAATATTATTGATCTCACGCGACAATTCGTTAATTTCGATTTGGTTTGGATCTTTCTCTCAATCTCTTTTTATTTGTTCTATCTTCATGTGTATGAGTGTTCCTGTTCGTTTGTTTCGGCGGAATCGCTTTGATGTCTGATGCACCGTCTCTTTTCGGCGCGCTTCCGCGGAAGAAAAATTGCATAATCTATTGGTGGAGCGGTGGCGGCGCAACGGAAATTGGGTTGCAGGCATCAAAAGAAATTACGTTCCTCCCTTTTGCCACCGAAGCCGCCGCTATCTATAGCGGAAAAATTGAATCATAAAAATTTCGCCGTTAAACCCAAAAAAGGAGCAGGATGTGAGGAGAGCAGAATCAACCCACATCCCTCAAAAAATAAAATAAAAGTAAATAAAATAATAGTGCATAAATATAAAGTTTCCGGGTATTACGAAGTACGCTCCATACATAATAGCTATCGCAAAAAGTAAAAACCAAATGAAATAGAAGTTTCCCATCTGCGAAAATTGCATTTTCCTCAGCATCAGCGTTTGCTTAACGAAAGTTCGTTTTGCTACTTATGCGATGAATCGAAATTGACGCAATTTCGATACACGGAATTAATTCCAAACTAGATGCAATTGAATTAGTATCTCTCGTCCTTTGACCAACGCCCGCCACCCCTCGAATCCCTTCGTTAATTCAACATCATCCCCTCCCCCCTCCCAACCATCTCCATTTCTCGAAAGGGCGCAACCATTCCCCGCCGGCTAAGCTGATTTAAATAAAATTTTGTTTTCTCTGAGTGTGCTCCAATTAAACGTCGCCAAGATTCTATATCACATCATACCCCATCTCTCGTAAGTGTTTCATCTCTCATTTAAATGTAAATTTGCTTTTCGGCTTTTCTCCAAACAAATTAAAAGCAAATTCAAACTTTTACTGTACGTAAATTAAAAACTTGCAAAACAGAAAAGTAAGATGATGTTATGTTGTATGCAATATCCGATTAGATGATGTAACATGCATAGATGGCGGTTCGATCGTAAACACTGAAACGTCAATTTGTAAAGTCAATTTGACAGATTGAAATATGCTAAGCAGGGCGAATCCAATCTTTCTGATCCGCTCGTGCATGTTTGCAGTAAGTATTCAATACCGACTCGGTGTTAGGGGGGGAGGGTGTCTTACTTTATTACTATCGTGGAAGAAGCGAGTTTTCTTTTAAGAAAATGGGTTTCGCGGCGGTTTTGGTTGAGTTTTTGGGGGGTCGGTTAGGAAAAGGCACGGTAAGGTAGGCGCGCAAAGTATAATCCGGTTAAGTTCCGCTCGCAGATGATTTTGCAATGTTTATGATTGTATTAAAGGAGGTAGTATAATGGCACGCGCATTAAGGTAATTTAGTTGGTCGGCGGCGGAAGCGGCGGTGGTGGATGGTAAGAAAATGCGAATTATTATTTCACGCGTCGAAAGAGGGCGGCCCTCTTCGGTTGGGGAAAAAAGCAATGTACGTCAAGAATCAAGAGTGCCGTGGCTCGAAAATTGAAAGCGAAAGTCAGTCTTCCGCAAATTAATTCCGGTCGCGAACACCTGCGCCCCCTGTCGGAGTCGGGTGTGGATTACGTGCGAGCAGGTGGCGGTGGCAGTGGAGGCGGCGTCGGATACGTAATTACATTAATGTAGTTGCTCATAAATAAATAGCGATCGGATTAGACTGAATGTGCAATTAATTAATCAGATAATTAGCGCAGACGGAGTGGCGGCGGCGGCTGGGATCAAAGAGGAGAGAGTTGCCTGCCGCATCCACCGCCACCCACTAATAAAACCAAACATCCAAACATACTTGACAATCTACGATCGTTAATGTTTCTAAGCAAACTATATCATAAAAAAATTGAACTTTACCAATATTTTTTTCATCTATCTAAATTTTGGAATTATTCATGAAAGAGCAGTCGTTATGTGAAAATGGGTCATGGTTTGATGATTTTTGCATACGCTGCAAACGATAATCGTTGACCTTTCATCATCACCATCATCATTGTATTATGTTGGTGTTGTGTTGTTTGGTAATTCAATCGACAAAGCATTCGTCCGCACGCCCTTCATCCCTTCATCCATACGTATTTATTTATTGGTGGAGAGTGGAACGTACGTACGTCGCGCGGCACCCGCCGCATCCACCCTTAATTGTCGTCCGTCCGTATCTCAATTGCTCCGTCGCTCCGCTTCAGTCGGCGGCGCATCGTCCTCACACGCTCCGCACAAAACGCGGACACGTGGCCTTTCCTCCATAAGCACCACTCGGAAGCGATTCCACATCAAAAGTCATCTTCAGTCCCCCTCCTTCCGCACATTTACATGTGACATTAAAATTAATGAATTTATTGCCATCATATGCAACCCACATAACGCCCATAACATCATCTAAGCCAATTTGCAATTAGCCCTTTGCATAAATTTCAATTAACGAATGCACGAGATATTCTAGTCATTAAGGGCACACACTTTGTTGCATTCAAATGTACTAGTATTCCCTGCAGATGAATGAATTTAAATCTCCAACTTTATGAAATATAGAAATAAATGTTAATTTAATTAAATAATTACACTAATTATTAATTCAATATTTAAAATATTATTAAATTATTCAATAAGTCTTATTTATGATTTTAAATAATTATAACTTATAGTTAGCAAATCTGTATTAACAATATATAATTATTTATTTACAATAGAATACGCACTTTGACTATTAATAAATTACGGTAAATCGTTACAAAACTAATGATTTTTGAAACATAAATTATTGTGATAATCTTATATAAATAAATGGCTAACGCCGATGTAGAATTAACAAGTGGGTGCAAAGAGAAAATAGGAAAAAGACGAAATTCAATGATTCAATGAGGAGGGGTTGCTTTTTTTCGTGTGCCCCCACTGTCTGCGTGTTTGTTTGAAGACGTATTATGTTGCGATAATGGGAGGGTGAGATTGAACAACTACCGCCAAACAAAACAAAAAAAAAGAGATGAAGTAAAAGAAGAAGGGTCGGGGTGCGAAATCGTCGAGAGCATCAGCAGCATCGGGGGGGGTGCTAGCTGGGTCGCACCCCTTATTGCCCCTAATGCGCTTACAACCATCGGCCGGAGCGAAGCGAAAGGTCACCGTAACGCACCTCCGGTCTGGCGCGACTTCCGCTTCCGGTGAGAGAACAAAATCACCCTAACCCAGCACTCCTCCTCCACTATTTACACAACTATTAAGAGAATTTCTCAACTCATTTGATTTGATCTGGGGGAGTGGGTTCGTCATCTTTTGTTTATCCTTCTTTTTGTTGACTGTTGCTGCTGCTGCTGCTTTGATATAATCGAGATGGCTTAAACATTAAAGGATACTGTTTGATTGCATACGTGCTTTGGTTCAAATCAAATGCGCTCGACGTCAAGAAGGATGTCACCTTTAGCGGTGAGCACGAAGTTGAGGTCGATCTCGATTTCGGGGCTGGTCTTAGCGTTCAGACGATAACGGAAGTCTTTCAGGAGCGTGATCAGTCCGATCTTGGTCTGCATGATGCCGAAGCGAAGGCCGATGCAGATGCGGGGTCCCTCTCCGAAGGGTATGTACGTGAAGGAACGAATGTTGGGTTCGTTTGCCTTGGAGAAGCGGTCCGGATCGAAGACATCCGGGTCGGGAAAGTACTCGGGGTCCCTGTGCAAGCCCAACGTCGAGATGGAAACGGCCGTTCCGGCCTTTATGGTCACCCCAGTATCCGGGATCTCGTAGTCCCGAGTGCACTTCCGGTCAATTGTCGGCACCGGCGGATACTTTCGCAGAGTCTCTGGAACAAGAGCACACATACATATGGAGAGGAGGAAAGTTTAGTTGCCGTTCAGTCACGCACAAAGGAAACCATTAGATTCGCAACGCCAACTCAAATCGATGCTCGACCGTAGATCACTCGATTTCTTTTCAAATCGCATTCATCACGCCATTCATCCCATCTCAATATACATTCAATACTATCATTACATATATATACATACACTCATCATTCCCAAATCCAATAATACGAAACGCTCACACGAATTATCTCTGTTATTACCAATTTTGATTTTCAAAATGCAAAAAATATTTTTCTTACCGTCGATTACTTGCTTCAAGTAAGTCATTTCGTTGATGGCGTCGTAAGTGATCTTGCCGTCGTGCTTCTTGATGACCGAGTGAATCTCTTCCCTGACTCTGTCCTGGATGTCCTGGTGCTTGGCCAACTCCAACATGCAAAAGGTCATCGTCGTCGAAGATGTTTCGAAGCCGGCAATGAAGAAGACGAATGCCTGTCCGGTCAATTCCTCAAAAGTAATCTGCCCTTCGTCGGCTCCCACCACACCCTTCTCGCTCAGGATATTGATGAGCAGATTCATGAAGTCGTTGCGTTCGATATGGTTGGTCTTTCGGTAGTCCACCGTTTGACGGCAAACGTTTACGAAAAACTCGCCGAGATCTTTGTCGAAAGGCAGCAGACCCAGTTTTAACGACAAGTCTTTGAAAATGAACTGGAAGAAACCTTTGGCGAAGCGCCACGGCGTTACGGAGAACATCTTCTTGCCGTACTTGCGGAACTCGGCGTTCGGTGAGTCGAAGCTATTGCATTCGATGCCAAAGGCAACGTTACCGATGATGTCGGTGGTGAAGCGAGCCGCGCAGTCTTTAACGTCCAGCTCGAGGTGACCGTCCGCACATTCGGAAATCTTCTTGTGAAAGGGTTCGCAGCAATCGACGAGGGTGCTGAACATGATCTTCATCTTACCGGAGGTGAAGGTGGGTGTGATCTTCTGCCTGAGCAAACGCCAGCGTTCTCCTCCGATGAAGAAGAGCATCTCCGAGATCGGTTGCTTCGGATTTATGTAGAAATCTTTGTCGGTGAAGTGCGCAAAGTCCTTGGCGAGGATGGGTTTGATGATGCCCGGATGAATTGGGAGGAAGACGGGCTTCATGATAACGTAGTAGCCACCGTATTTGTGCCCTTGCGTCTTCATCTGTTCGTAGAGGATTCTCACCTGCTGCCCTAAAGAGGTGCTCATGTGCCTCAAGTTGTCCATGTTACCGAAAGGCACGGTCGGCTCCACGTACGGCACTCCGAGCCTCCTCCAATAGCTCAACTTCCATTTGAAGTAGAGATACGCCGTAAACAAGGCTGTAACTGCTAGCGTTAAGAACCACATCGCGCGATCGAGTGAGCATAGGATCGCGACAGGTAGTTGTTTTATATTAGAGGTCGTTCGGCCAACTCCCTCTATCCATGTTTATATCTCTGTCGCTGTGCGTGTGTGTGTATCTAGTAGCTTAGCTTAGACGATGACTCGCCGACGAACCGTTGTTCATCATCAACGTCAACAACATAATAATAATAATCATCATCAAGAAATTATCCTCTTCTCTCTACAATTCCTTTTTCGTTCTTTTTTTGCAGCTCCGGTTTCCGGCCCGTGTTGGACGGTTCGGGCACGACGAGGTCAACTCCGCCCCTGTTCTTCCCGCCTCATCTGGCCTCACACCTCTCATCGCAGTTCTCGCCGCCGCTCTTCCCGGCCCTCAAAGGTAAGCACAGAAAAGAAGAAGAAGCAGAATGATACCATTCACTGGAACAACAAATCAACATCAATTTGGACCGCATTCTTTTACTTGCTCTGAAGCAAATCTAGCGACCTTTACACGCACGCTTTACACATTCTAAATTTAAACGAAGTGATTGAAAATTAGAAGAAATATAAAACTCTATTCCAGTTTAAATTATCTTAGTGGAATAAGTTTCTCGCTTATCAAATAATTATTTTTAAAAAATTTGTATAATATTTTTTTAAGTAAAAGTAATTTTCAATAAATTACCATCTCAATTTCTTACCGATTGTCATGTAAATTAAAATTTAAAAAAACGAATAAAACATGAGTAACAACATTCGCATTGCTGTGATTTGTTGAATCCAATCCAATATTATTTGGTAATTATGTCATGCATAGTTAATTACTATTATATAGATTAGACCTTGATGATACCATACAACAGCAACAATAATATAAAATTGAGAAATATACGTAATGTAATCGTAAATTTATAGGAAATTCTGAATCTCTGAACATTTTAGCTGTATCATGATGATGCAACATAGAGCAATTCAATTGAAAACATGTTAAAGAATTATTGAACTTTTGTTCTCGAGTCGATTAGTTTTCAATGCGTCTAGAAATAATATTTAAAAATTGTGGATAGCTCAGATTCCGTTCAATATCTTATCGAAACTAGAATGAAACGTATTCTCTCGTATCGCTGCAAAATGCGTTTTGTTATTGACGAAATGAGTCACAATTACAGAGCAAAACTGTAGATTAGCAGAAAATATTTGAGCAGAATTAAACGAGAGATACAAGTCACGATATACCGAAAACAATCGTATGAATGAGTAATCATGGAAAACAGTGAAAATATTTAACGAAACTTTACTTGTGAATGTATGAATGTATGATAAGCGAAGGCAATTATTTGCTTCCATTCAATACAAACAACAATAACGATTTGCAATTCAAAAGATCAGTAAAAATTAGTAATATTGTATCGTTTCCATTATAAATAAAAGAGTATCGATCAGCACGAAACATTAAAAGTCAACAAATCTGAGAGTAAAACTGTTTCGAGACCAATTCAAAGCTAAAGATTCGTTTGCGTTACTATAGAAACTAAAATGTTTTATACGATTATCTAATGGATAAATAACGTTGGCCTTGAATCAATCATCTTCTGTTTGTGTTGGAATATATATATGAATTTATTCGTACGTCTCAACAACGGGATTTTAAATTATTATTATTACGTAAACATTGCGATGATAATTACAAATTCTCTCTAATCAGCAAGTAAATAATAGCTTATCTGAAAGCAAAATAAAAACAACCAAACAAAATAATAGCGAAAGTGAAGAATACAGTGGCAATTAGGTAATGGGTATTTAATCTAAAGCGTATTTACTGTATTCGAGTTAATTCGAAAATGTATTTTCTACAATTTTAGAAATATTTTTCGAAAATTTGAATTATCAACGAAAGTATTTACATATAATCAATTGTTAGCAATTGTTAGCAGATTTCCATAAATTATACTAAACAAAACTAATTTGCAACTTTTTAAAATGAAAATGAACAAAATGAACAAATGCTGAAATGCAATTAATCAGAATGTGATGTTGAAATCAATGTGGAAATTCTCTCGTGAAAACTAATTGAAATAAATGTTTAATGAAAATAATGATCATCGTCCGTCGAAGCTTTACGTATTTGTGTTTTCGATGAAAACAATTATTGGATTGGATTTAATTACCGCACGCACACACTGCCGATTTTGAATTAGATTTTTGCGGTTTATTTGATAATTTGATGGGAGCGTAGCGTATGCGTGAGAACAAAAGAGAGAGAAAATGCAGATTGTGAATGTTCGTTCGTTTTTAAGTAAAACACTAAATTATTTATCGAATCGGGGGCCCGGTGGTACGGGTTGTTACGGTTACCTAATGGATGTTTTGCGTTTGATGATTTTCGAGGTTCCAATTTGTCGTAATGATTTTCGCAACGGTAGCGGTGGTGGTGGTGGCGGCTACAGCACACACACACATATAATATGTCAATGTGTTTTGCGGGAGGTGGGGGGGCGGTACGAATTAATTTTCCAAACGCGGGGGTTTCGCTGATTGGCCCTGATGATGCGATGCGATGCCAACTGCCGCCGATGATGAACGAGCGAACGGAATCTGCAACCCACTCTGCACGGTGTATAACATATTTACATCCGCTAATTGCCGTTATAAATTACACGGCATTAACGTGAAGCGGATGACGACGAGGGTAAAACGGGGGGAGGACGGACGGTGGTAATTCGACGCGCGAGGGACGTGATAAATTGCAAAAACCAATTTGCTAGATTGGGTTGCATAGGCGGAAAGCGGCCGACAACGGGCGACACCTATCGACTGCCCTGTTCCAAACTTTAACCCGCGCCGCTTTGATTTTACCTTTAAATAGTTTCTAAACATTTCGTTTGCTTTACAGGATTCCCAGGTTTGTGTTCCTGCTGTCCCATCAAACCCATGAGCGGTTTGGGATCTTCGCTGCTGCAGCAACACCACCATCATCACCATCACCAGACTCAGGACAGATCTTCGTCACCGGGTGGCGGTGATCAACGCTCCTCCAGCGTGGCCGAATTGAGACGCAAGGCCCAGGAACACTCGGCCGCCCTTCTGCAATCGCTGCAGCACGTCGCCAATTTCCAGCAGGCCGCGAGTCTCGCCGGAGGCCTCAACTTTCCACTGCTGCCTCCGCTCAATCTGCAGGCGCTCAGGAAGCAGGAGCAGGAGCCACCGGCATCGGCCAAGGACCAACCCTGAACCCGCCCCGCGTCTTCCCACAATTCCCAGTGCAATAATACTCATTACGAACCTGAAACGAGAAAACGAAATTATTTAAATCTAGTGACACTGTTGTTAGCCTTCAATTGTTATCAATTTGCGCCCCTTTTGTTTTCTTCGTACCATCTCACTCAACCCATCATCCAAAACCATTGCGTTTCCATTAGTCCCGCCTAACTTATAGTTTCCACATCCCCAATACTTAGTCATCTAAGAATGTGTATATTATTATAAATGTATAAATAAATAAATTAATTTGAAGAAGAGACAAAAAAAAAACAATTATATTAATGGATGAGAATACGATTATAAATATATTATAATTAAAGTTTAAGATTTAACGAATAAGAATAAATGAATAACAAACAAAAAAAAAATATTGAAAAAAAAAAACAAAAATTTACAAATAATGTAATGCGAGTAAGGAGATTAAAAAAAAAGAAGCAATTCCTCCATGTATAGAGTGCGTTAGCTGTTTGGAGTAAAATGTAGTTTTCTAATGATTTTGTGCCCTCTTTTTGTTTTGTTTACCATATTCTCTATGTTCTTTTGTTTTAAAATTTTATTTTCCAGTGCCAAATCGTTATATTGTGATGTAATATTCTTATGCATTTATTATCAACAGGATAGAGAAGTGACAGAAGAAAATATATACGAATATATTATATATATATTGATAATTAATGAATTAAGTTCGAAAGATATTGTAAAATATTGTATAAATTTAATAAATAGTGTTCACATTGATTTGATTTTCCTTCTTATTCTTTAATCCTCAAACCTCCTATGGTAAAATTGATTTTGAAAAATTAAAATTGATTAGATTATATATAGTTGCTAAAATAATTGCAATAGGTTAGATAATTCATTTTATCGC
>NW_017099822.1:17014-38385 GCF_001412225.1 Nicrophorus vespilloides
TTATACGCAAATTACGTTGATTTATCTAATTCTAATCAATATTTCTAAACTTAGTATTTTACTTTTATAAATATAAAAAACAACTAAATACTCACTCAATCACTATTCAATTTCTATAAAAATCTATTTTTTAATTTCACTAATTATTAAAGTAATTTGTGCATTATTCATTAATTAATTAATTTATAAGCCTGATTTCTAAAGTTCATAGATTATTCTTTTTCAAAAAAAAAGACATTAGTTTGAAATTGAATATGGAAAAGCGTCGAGCCCTGGGGAATTGCTGACGATTAGGGGAGGGGTGGCGCGCATGAACATCCGTTGGACAGCGGCGATGTGGGGGTGTTTTTGGAGTGGACGAATAATTAGAATTATTGCTGGGGAAGAGGAGGAGGAACTGGTTTCGGCGAATTTGCAGACTTTGGTAATTTGTGAAATGGTGATGGTGGTGGTGGCACACGCACGTAAAGTATGAATTGTATCTAGACGACGACAACAACAAACAACAACAGTTGGAGTGAGTGCGAGTTTTACAGGAACGGATGTCGACGCAGTTGGCGTGGGTGGAAGGGTGGTTTTTAGGGTTGGGATGGGAGGTGGGATTGTATATAATTAATCTGGAATACCATAGATATTAATAACCATAAATTACAGCCGGCAAACAGCATCATCCAATTCCATTATTGCACCAGGTACAACTACATACATCCATACATACACACGTACAGATATACGTACATACACTCTCGAGTATTTAATTTCGCAATTGCTCCCATAACTCAGCGCCAGTTATTAAACAAACGCGAAACCAACCCGTTCCCTCCCTTCCTTTCTCATCCCCAACCCACTCTCATCCGACCGCCTACTACAAACGTTATCTAATTTATTAATCCCTGTGACTCGAGAAACGATCGTCACCTGACACCGAACGAAGTACACAAGCACAACCAATTAATATGTACATAGTCTACATAGATCATAATTTACGTAATTAGAAAGAAACATGCAAACAAATTATTTACAAAAAAAAACTTAAATTACTTTCAATTTACGATAAAATTCTCATTACTTGAGAAATTATTAACCAAAAAAAAAACAATATTTTTGAAAAAAAATTACTTCTTGAATACTTCTTATTTCCTAAACTGAAAAGCTCTAAACTTACCTATGAACATATAGTAATATTCACAGTAACGCTGTTTCGTTATTAATTACTTTTTCATTATGACAATGAACAAGAACAAGAGTAATCGTGAGAAATAAGTGGGAAATGTGTGTATGAAGGAGAAATGAAACAACAGAAGTAAAGTATTAAATATTATGTACAGAGTGTGCGTTTAAGAAGTGTAATATATAGTAATGAGAGGTTTTCGCAAACAAATGAATAAATCAAAGAAGAAGAGGAACAACAAACGGTTTTCTTCGCACAAGTTTCGCTCGCTAAGTGTTTATACGGGGGGGGTGGAAATGAAAGGAAGGAATTGGTCGGATACGGAAAGTTTGCGTTTTAGTTTAAGGAGCGGCGATAAATCAAGGTGGCAACGGAGAACAATTAAAGTTGGCGAAAATCGCGGCGCATCTGCCCAGTTTGAATTACGGCCAACTAAAAGATTAGAAAGCCGAATTTATGGAGAAACAAGAGAAATAAGAAGAAACAGCAGCAGCAGCAAAGCCCCCGCGGTTTGTTGTCGCCATTGGAAACGAATCACACCCAATCGGAGACGTGGCCTCTCTTTCGCACGGCGTTCGTGTGTCCCTCCTTGTACTTGTACCAAATTAACCCTTCCATCTTTGACGATCCCTCTCCGGCTGCGGAAGAAGCTGCTGAGCCCGATCCTGCGAAATCATACATAATCAACTCCGGCCGCGTCTCGTCTATTTTATATATATGTATGTGTGCGCAAATTGCAATCGCTTTGTGCAAACACGTAGTACACCCTCAAAATCAACCCCCCTTCCAACCACCGCCCGCACCCAAAATAAAAGAAGAGAACCCAGAAACCCCGGAGACAATTACCGCGAGATTAGGGCGCGCTCGAACAACCGCAATAATTGCGTGCCATCATCCGTTCCGCGGCAAATCGCAACGCAAACACCATCATCTTGCGCTATACGATAATAATTAATTGGAGCAGAGGAGGACGCCCTCAGGAAATCGTCGATGTGGGTTTGCTTTCGCCCGATACCCACAATTGTAGGCAGCCAATTAAATCGCAAACGCGATCATCTCTTTGTCCTCCTCTCTCTCTCATTAATTTACTCTTCTCATTCTCCCAACGAAGATGATAATAATCCTGAGGGTTGCCATAACTCAGTTTCCTCCGAATCCATTTCACATCCGAAACGGAATCAACACAATTGCAAAGTAAACGACATTCCCAAAACCGAAACGTTATTGACGATGAAGATAAACTTGGAAGATAATTACCGGTTTTGCTCGAATCCTTTTTCCTTTTCTGCAGAAAGTTGAATGGTGCGGCCTGAAGCAAAACAAAAAAATGTAATTAGTTTTGTTTTTAAATCATCCAACAAATGCTTAATTATACTGCTTACAAGAAACCTATTAATGTCAGTTATATTAGTACACTTAAAATATTATATTTTCTGCAGAAATACATCATTTTATCTTTGGCATGTCCATTTTAGCATGGTTGAGGAACAACAAAATGGAGTGGCCTCGCCTTCCTGCCTCCTCTCTCTCTCTCTCTTTATTTCTTTCTCTTCTCTCATCCGCACTGACAGAGATATATCTTCCGGATTTCTTTCTTTCCTTTTTACGGCCGTCGGTGAGCTTAAAGTAGTTTGGGCTATTTAGTCCATTTGTCTGGCGGATGGTTCTCGAGCGTAATGAAAAGAGCGGCGGGGAAATAGATTAGGGGCAGTTTGTGTTCGGGGACGGACCCGTTCGCTAATAAATCAAGGTGGTGGCGGCGGCGGCGGGAGAGAAGGAGGCGGCGCTCGCAAACCGGAAGCTGTCACTGAGATATGTGAGTGTTATCTCTGTCTCTTTCTCTCTATATCTCCACATCTCTCTTTACGAACGGCCATTTCCGTTCGACCAGAGAGAAACCCGGACTACATCCATCGACCATTCGTTTCCACCCGCACACTTTAACTCCCACATGGTGGAAAGAAAAACACATATAAATGTAGCAAAAAAAACAGAAAAAGAAGGAAAAGGGGAAAATGCAATTGTTTTTGCGGATGAAAATGAAAACGGCAGGATAATGAGTAAATCCGTTCGGGCGGTGGGAAGTAATTAGTCTTAGCGCGCTGCCCGACAACGGAAAAATCTCTTCGGTATATCCCCCGGAGAGGAGGAGGAAAAGGATGATGATGATGATGGCGGAGTGAAAGAGAGGGTTGCGGTTAACCCATTAAGCCGTGCCCAATAAAAGCAGAGCGCTAACAAGTAAATAATCTCCCGGATAATATAACGGTGGAAATTTATTTTCCGAGACATTTGCGCCAGTATTATCCTCTCTCTTCTTCTTCCTTTTTTTTTTCTATTCGGAATGCGCGAATCAAGCATCTGCTTAACGACCTAAATAAAAGAGTTTTCGCTGGAATAAATGGGATCCGGTTTTCCGGCTAATGGCTACGAGAGGGAGGAACCCCTACATCCGAAGAGTTAAAACGAAACGGACGGAGTGAACGAAAAAAAATATACATACCATATATAAACGCATATAAAAATGTGTGTAAATTGTGAAGGAATTCTTTCAAGACACCTGCGATTTTGTACTGTATGAATGAAAGAAACAAGCGAGGGTGGCTCTTCCGATGCAATAAATCACGTGGATGGAATCAATATGTCAACCGAGGATAAGTTGATGAATTGCACTTAATGCGACCATCCGCCCCCTAACCCTTAGCGCTTTTGTATTTTTTCCCTTCCATCTTTTATTTCACTTGACATTTCTCGTAATGGATACAATTTGAGAATAAATAACTTAATAAATTTGTATACATTACGAGCTAGCAATAGATTTAAAAATAACGTCCTATTTAAATAGAGGAGAGGATATTAAAAAAATATAATGAAGTATCCATCCAAACACGTATAAGCTTAATCCGACATAGTCTACTTTATAACGTACATTTTCCGAGCTCTCAAATATACACAAATTTAAAGGTTGAAATTCCTTAATCGCGATAACGTCGTAGATTGTAGTTTCGGACGTGCCACCAGCCCCCCTAGCATCGGTTCCCCAAAGGCAATGCGCTTTTCAATTTCGCGAGGATTTCGGCCGTTTTGGCACAACACGGATGAAAAAGAGGGGTGGTTGTAGGTAAGAACAAGTAATGGTCGCATCCTGAATTCATCACCGACAAGATTACGCGACGAGATTGTTTTACACACATACACGCAGATACATAAAGTAGAACATACAAAAAAATAAACTCGGGGGAGTGAAGTATAGGCGAAAACGAGTGAGAGCAGAAAGAAAGAACGGGGGTAAGGAGGATAAATCTCGGAGGAACTTTTCTCGCGGATGGTCGCATCCGGCGGGCGATATAATATAACGTAGAGAGAGAGGAGAGCGGAAGTGCCCGCTATTCACTGGCCCCGATAAAATAATATCCAAATACCGGAAGCAGGAGTGCAGTATTTTACGGGCCGGGGGCAGTTACCACGCCATTTAACTAACTCGGATATAACGCCATCCGAAGGACGAGAGAGGAGAAAAAAAGATACGAGAAAAACAAGAAAGCTGAACATGCTTCGCGTCAGTGGCACCAACGGAACATCGCCAATGGGAAAAAAAAACTAAACTCTTAGAAATGGACCAATCAAATAACGTGTTGGAATTTACCTTTTCCGGTTTCTTGGGAATCTTTGCACTAGGTGGAGGAGCCGGGCGCTCCTTGGAGGTCTTCTCCGTTGGAGCGCGATTTCCATCCACGTATTTGGCGGCCTCAACGCGCCGCATCTTCTCCACTTCGATTTCGTGTGCGATCAGCTGCTTATTGAAGTAAGTCAGCTGTCGAGAATCGCTCCTCGAATTTGGGAACTTCACCAGACCATTAATATCAGGATCTGAAACAAACAAACTTTGAATACGTCTTGATAATTACGCAGAGAATGAGCATGTCTTGTACCTAAATTGAAACTGTAAGTGCCATCCTGCTGACGTTCCTGTATGTAGTTCAGGTTGTAGTCAATCATGGTGGATACGACCCGTCCCATCTCGTCCTTTTCCTGCTTACTGAAGACGTGGAGGTTCACAGGTCGAAGTGTTGGTACCACGATTCTTGACAAGAGCGGCAACACATCGAGCAGCACGGATTTTCCGCCCAGAAAAACACGAGTTCCGGGCCGCACGCCTCTCAACACCTCCGTCATCAGAGCTTTACTCTTCAGAGCACCAGATCTTGCCTGAAACACACATTCCAAATTGATTTAATATTATATATTTCCTATTCAAATTAATCTTCTACTTTTAAATAAATCAACAATCAACTACTTTTCTTTCATAATGAATATTCAATATTTCATGAGTAGCAAACTGAATGTATCAGTATAGCAGCGTTTCATATAGATGCATGCAGCAGGAAAATGTGATGCTAAAGCAGTCAAGGGCTTTGTGCACGCGGGGATCATCGTATTAAACGTTTCGCGCGTACTAAATAGGAAGCAGGGGTCCTTGTAATACGCTCTGCTCGGCTGCATTAAGGAATACGAAAACAAAAACACACAAAAAACGGGAGCTATTTTTGCAGTGCATTGAAAGGCTTTCATTACGTCCGTCGCCTTTCATACTGAGTTGCTAAATCTCCCATCCTCCCTTGGCTCCTTCAGTGGACGTTGTAGGTGCATCCATCCACGGCCTTCCTCCTTTTGAGAATATGTGTTTTTATTACGCGCGCCCCGTGCAAACAAGCCGCCCGAACAACACAAGGGAGGAAATAATTAGCCCTCGTTTGAAATTCCCAGTTAAATAAGCCTCTTTATATCCCTTGCCCAAGACGTGATCCATAATTAAAAAAGTCATTTACGCCGCTCAGAATGCAGAGAGAAAAAAAATGTAAGAAAAGAAGTAGGGAATGAGACGGACGCGAGATACGTTTCGCAAAGAGTTTGCTATCGCTTATCACTTGCTTACACCGATGTACAATTATTTGGAAATGTCATATGCATGAGCAATAATTATTGAACTTTACAAGTAATAAAATGAGTAATTAGAATTCATAGAAAAGTGGACTAATCTAAATTGATACAATATATAATACTCACGTTGGCACCGGCGTTTGGATACGTAATCTTCTGCTTCTGGAAGCTTGCGAAAGCGTAGTTCCACATGACGAAACCGAACTGGAGGTAACCGGTGAGCGAGTAATTCTGCAGAGTTGCGATCTGCGTGCTTATAATATCCGAATAGCAGAACCACTCCAAAGCTAGACACGTGGAGTTCAGGGTGGAATCTTTGATCTGCATGGTGGGGTAGTTTTCGAAGACGCCCTGCGCCACCCTCTCGTAGTCGCCGAAGGCCGAAATCGTCGACACCACTTTATTCCAACGGCTGCCCAACGTCACCAGATCGCCCTTGGCTTTGGGCCGTTCGATCTCGAAGATGTCCTGCCAAACGCTGAACAGCCCCTTCTGCATGTCCTTCTGCCCGATGCTGGTCTTCTGCACGTCCGACAATGTGACAAAGTTTTTCTGGAACTTGAAAAAGTGAAGAAACGAGAGGCACGAGCGGATATCATTGCTCGATTTCTCGCCCAGAGCCATCAGCGTTCCCAGATCGGTTTTGATTCTCTCCTTATTCGAGATTTCCTTCAGTCGTTCAGCTAAACGTGCTGTTTTCGTAGGAGGAAAATGGACCACGAAGGCGATCTGTCGGAGCGCCCTCAGAGCAGGGACATACACGTCATTACATATGCAGATTATCGGTCGCTTCAACACGCTACCCTTCTGGGCTTTGCCTTTCTTGCTTTTACTCACATACGCACCATTCACATATTTAATTAAAAAATCTATGCTTGCTGTTGGTGCTCCGTCGATTTCATCAAACACCAAACAGTTGGGTCTCTTCTCGCTGTCCAGCACCGACGTCATTTGCGTTGCGTTCTCCAGGGAAGTCCGAAAACTCTCCGCGCTTCTATCATCTGAAGCGTTGATTTCTATAACTTTATAGCCGGCGTGCGAGGCCACCATGTGCGCCAACGTGGTCTTCCCGAGACCCGGAGGACCGCACAGTAGAGCAACCTTGTGTTGAGGTCGCCCAGACTCGTCCAGCTCTAAATTCAACTCGAAACGATTCTTGAATTTACCCTCTTCTTGAGGTTTCTTTGGCACAACCTTCGGTCGCCTATTAAACACGATCTTATCCCAGAGTTTAAGCCACTTGAGCAACGTTCTGTTAGTGCTTTCGTCTGAGAGCAGCTCCAAATATTTCCTCGGCTTATACAGATCCACCCAAAGCAAGCTCTTATCCTCCTCGATCGCCTTCGTCGCTTCTTCAACATTGTTCGATTCTCTGCACTCTTTGGACAACTGAAAAAGTAATTAATTAAATTTTCAAAAATCTAGATTGTTTTAGTGAAATGAAACACTTACAATTTCCTTAGCCTCATCCATGGTGCGCTTGAATCCTTCACCCATGATGGCGGCCGAGTCTAAATCACTGCGGAACCTTTGCATCTCTTCGCGCTGAAACTGCTCCGAGTGGAATCGTAAATAAATCTTCACACCCTCCCAGTTGACGATACTGATGGCAGTGTACTTCGGCTCTATGTAACTAATATTATCGCGGAAGTTCTCCGTGCAGAGGTCGTAGCTTCCGGAGAAGACGGCCAGCGGGTCGGATTTAGCTTTGGCCAATCGCCGCAGCTCGATGATGTGCTCAATCATCGCGTACTCCTCCAGACGTTCCTCCACAGCTCCAGTATCTTTCAACTTCTTCGGTTTCGGCAGCTGAATTTCATCCTCGATGATATCGTCGATGTCGCCGAAGAGCGCGCGGATCGTTCGCTTCTTCGGCTGCTTCTCGACTTCGTACGATAACGGCTCAAACTCGTCCTCGAAAGACTTTTGCGACTGGAACTTTCTCGATTGTTGGGACGAGCAGGCTCCGAATTCATCGCCGAACAATTGCTGCGACTGACCACCCTTCGATACCTGAGATTTCTGCGATACCGCCACCTCCGGGACCTGCTCGAAATCGTCATCGTCGAAGAGATCTTGAGACTCCGCAGGTTTTTCCTTCGCCACATTCAATTGTTTCCTCGCAGGCACCTCGTCGTAATCTGAAATAAGTTCAACAAACAATTATTATCATAACAATAAATTAACAACTTACAGGATCAACAGAAGCAATGACAGTTTAATCAACAACACTATTACTTAGCAACCAACAACATGGAAGCCACGAAAACAAATTGTAACGACATTCATTCAAATTTGATCGAAATATCAATTAATCAATGAATCAATTATAACCTTGATCTCGGAGGGCCTCCAGATCGTCGGCGTACATCGCCTCGAATTCATCGAACTCCTCGTATTCGTCCATGGTGGGAATCCAACACTTATTTTCAATTATAAATTGTACGATATAAATAATAAACGAGGACTATAAACAAACGACATTGTTCGTTTATATTAGGTTATTTAATTTGTTCCCAGCAAATAATTTCCCGCCAAAAACATCAGCTGCGAAAGAAAAGCAGCAAGTTATGTTAGGCCACCAGTAGTATACCGACCTGGTGGATTTTGATTGCGCTACCGCATTGTAGATGGAACAATCATAGGATTATTCAAATAATTAACATGCAAATAATCAATTTCATTTAAATAACATAGATTAAGGAACGTATGATAAATTTAGCGAGAAGATGCAACTTCGAGAAGGCAAATGAGGGCGCTGTTGTGGTGCCAACTTCGTTGCAGTTAATTATTGCAAAAAAAAAAAGAATGCGTTGTTGCTGCATAAAACAAAAAAAGAAGCGTCCTCGCGCCATTTTGAAATCGTCTCAATTTCTAACAAATTTGCGTCTTATTAAACCACAAATGTGAACGATACAATGCAAACTTGAATTAAAACGCATCGAATAGAAAAATTAACAAATTTAGAATATACAGCGGAGATGCGAACATTTTTATTTTAGTTACAAAAAGATGTAATTACTCACTGCGAATAACCAAAATCCAATTGGACTGTGATCTCTCATGATGGATTTCACGAAATACGGGATAATTCACTGGATTCGAATAGTTTACACAACAAATTTTGAATGTTCAAAACGGGAACACACTCAAAAACAACCGAGGCCAAACGACGACTGAGTAAGTCGCTCAGCGCAACCGCAGTTGCCAACTGATTCGAATTCAAACTTGCCAACTTGAAATCAAATTAGAAATTAAAATCGAACTTGAAGGTTCGCAGGTTTCCTATTGGAAATAGAATTTAACAAAATCACAATAATGTAAATAAGAGAAGAATAAATAATATAAATGTTTCGTATTGTAATAGAGAATTACAATAGATAATCAATAAAATCTATAATTGATATGAATTATAATAGTGCGTGCGTGTCTTGTGGGTGGCCTATATCAAACTCATGCTATATAATATATAGATTAAAACAAAATCATATGTTTATGTTAAATTACACAATAAACGTCAAAGTTGCATTAATATAAATATGCACTCATTGTTCTCTACAATTTTAACTTATATAATCATTTTTAATAGCACCTGGAGCTTCCATGGATTTCGTGTAATTTTATAAAATTTGAAGACGCGTTTAAAATAACTTTTCAATAATCAATTTTGAAAGTGTATTTGTACGAAAACTTTTTTAGTTGGAATGATTAACTTATACTTATTGTACTCTTTATAGTTGTAGCTTTAATTTTAGTATTCATTATCACCTGGACCTCTATCAGTTTTCGAGTAATTCGATAACATTTAAGTTAATGTTAACCGTGGATAAGTAAAATTTGCTTTAAAGGATAGCACGAAATGTAGAGATGATTAATTAAAAGTCGAGTGGTTATGATTGTGGATTGATGGACCTGGAGAGGTGTTCTAAAATTAGGTGAAGAAATTAGGTATTTTTAAACTCTCCGGTTCGAGTGGACGACGATGATGGTCATCATCGGAAGGTGGCATTCGCGATGTGGAAGTGGGCGGCGTTCGTGGCCTCCGTGGTGGGCATCATCCTCTGCGTCAGGATCATCCTCTGGGGCGAAGACGGAAGGGCCGGTCGGAGGACGAAGATCAAGCAGCACGTGCCCAAATTCATGCTCGATCTTTACCATCAGAGCAGAAACGGAAGCGACGGCCCCGACGTCGTGCGCAGCGTCATACCCAAATCTTCGGGAAGTCACGAAGATGACGACGACGATGATGATCACGACAAACACTACTTGATCTTCGACGTTCCCAGTGCGAACGAGGACGAAGAGTTCTTCAGCGCGGAGCTCAGAATACTCACCGTCATGGACGAACGCAAATCTCAAAGTAATCTGTTTACACTCACCATGACAACAACAAAATATAATAACAATTCAACCATTGCTATGGTGAATTCTATAAAGTAATGTGCTTACACTGAACACAATGACAAAAAATACACAGTTGCTATGGTAAATTCAATAACTACAAATATAATTAACGATTAATTCATTAATTATTTAACACTAGTCAAAACATAAATATGTTTTTAATTTATCCGTTGCTATGGAAATAAAATTATTTATTTATATAATGAAGAATTTAACGTTATCATAGCAACCAAAACACATGAATCCACCATTTTGTTTACTCCGTCGTTATTGTGAATTGATTTTGTTTTCGTTTGTCATTTAGCATTAGAAAAACTATTGAAACTGTCGATCTACGATCACGCGGACGGCGATTTGCTGTATCTGAACCGATTCAGAATACGACCGTCCAATAACACGTGGCTCTCCATCAATTTGACGAATCCGGTCGAAGCTCTACTGTCACGTGACGGTAGCGGCCATTTGAAGGTGGTGCTCTCGCTGGAAGCGATAAAATTGACGTTGCTCCCAGAGGACGACGTCCACGGCGAGCACAGCTACCCCGTCCTGCTGTTATCCTACAATTGCCATGGTAACCCGAGGAGGAAACGCTCGTTGATTGAATTCGAGGACGACGGAAAGAGGAAATCCAAGTACAAGAACGGTTGCAGGCGGAGACCGCTTTACGTCGATTTTGCAGAGATCGATTACGACAGTTGGATCGTCCAGCCAAGTGGTTACGAAGTAAACTTGATTAGTTAATTTTAACTTGATTATTTCAACATTTTTTCTTCAGGCGTTTCAGTGCGTGGGAAAGTGCTTTTACCCGTTGACCGATCATCTGACACCAACGAAACACGCGATCGTCCAATCCTTGGTGCACAGTATATCACCTCTGAGGGCCACCAGGTCCTGCTGCGTTCCAACCAAGCTCAACCCGATTTCCATTCTCTACGTAGACGAGCGCGGCGTCCTGACGTACCGGTACGCCTACAAGGATATGGTCGTTGCAGAATGCGGATGTCGATAATTCACATATATTTCAAATAAAATATAGCTTTAATTTACACCCTATACTAAAGTAATCATAATTCAAGCGTCCCTAGTAATCACGATAGCAACCGAAACGAATTTGTACAAATTTCATGTAACTATGGCAACGATGACAACCCTTGAATTTTATGTGCAATAAAATTACAAGCAACCCAAAATACACATGATAAGATATCTGCCTATATCAAATGACTGTTACATAATAATTATTATTTTTTTTATAATAAATCAATGAAATGCAATTCTAATTACAACAAGAAAACAATAATACAACAACAAAAAATGCATTATTATAAATAATCAATGTTATAATTAAATCGTAATACAATTAAAATTTGCAGGCAACTCTTATAGCAAATTGCCTAACTCGTGTTTTTTTTTAATTGGATTCGATTGGACGTCACGAAAATCAAATAATTAATTTAGATTTGATGACGCTCACTCGTTTAATCCCACACAATCTAATTAAAATCAATACGTTCGTACTCGCATCACGATATAATTTAATTTTTCATAAGTTTGTATTTGAATCCTTCAAATTAGTCAATAATAATGATCAATATCTTTGAATAAATAAGATTTTTTTTTTAATATTTATACATAATTCAAATTGAAGAAAATGTTTATTTATAAAATAACGATTTTTTATTGAGGGCAATTGAAGTGTGCCAGGATGCGAATTGATATTGCATATCATGCGCGGCTGATTAAAAACAATTGCTGTTGCTTTTGTTTAACAATGAAAATGTTAAACGAGTGGACGTCAAAAGTTGAGTCTGTTGAAGAGAAACATTCAATTTGTGCGTAAAATGAAGATCAAGGTGAGAATTTTTACAAAAATTTTATTTAGTTATTAAATGAATTAGGATTGTAATATTGAAGTAATTGATTTTGCAAATTAAGATGAGGTTGGATGGAAGTTTGGTTACAAACAATTGATGCTGTTTTGTTTGTGAGGGAGGAAACTTTGAAATGTGAATATCTAATTTGTGCGTTCGAATCAGGTGAGAATTCTAATATTCTAATAATTTAATGTGTTTTTCTTTTAATTACTAATTACGGTTATTAGTGTTTTATTATAGTGGTCCCAGTTGGTAACAAACAATTGATGGTGTTTTGTTTACAATGGGGGCAACTTAAAAATGCGTCACGTCAAAAGTTGCGGGTGAAATGAATCGATTTTCTGACGCGTAAAGCGATGCCGAAAACAAGAGTGATTCACGTTTGTTGAACAGGTGAGGTGTTATTTTCTGTTGTATGAATTAAATAGTAATTATTGTTATTGCGTTTAGAGTGAAGAATTGTGTTAGTTTGTTGCTGTTTTGAATGGGAATTTCGAAATGCGAATGTCAAAAGTTGGGTGATCGTCGTTTTATTGAATTAGGTAAGAATGAAAAGCTCTTTTGTTTCAAGTGGATGAATATTGTGTGTGTTCGCAGTTGCGTCAATGGGGGTGCGTCGTTGTAGTGGCGTGATCTGTGACAGGGGGGGTGGTTGTTGGCAGGATGAGACCACGTGGTCTTCGATCCACGAATGTCTTGTTTCATGGGGGGTGGGGTTCGATTGTATAGGGAAGAGGGAGAGTGCGGGTGAAGGGGTGACGCGAACGTCACCTGCTTGATATCGATCGGGCCGGCCCCGGGGCCTCGGTGACGTCATCGAATCTTTCGTTTGGACGGGGTGCGCCACCAGCGCGCAAAACATCCCTCACCGCATTCGCCCGGCGCGGAATCAAATAAGCAATAAAGCGCAGAAACGAAGACCCGAGAAATCCAACTTTTGCTGCTGTTGCGAAGAGGAAGAGTTTTTTTGAGAAAATCGGGACGCGAATGGAGGAGACGATCGTGTTGTCACGAAATGAGAGGGTGTCTTCGGCAAGGAACGAGGGTGAGTTTGCGCATCGAAGGGTGCTCCGTGTTATTCGGTTCGGTTTCTTGGGGCTTTTTTCCCAACTAGTACGCTCCACGGACCCCGGGGCGTCCGAAGCGTTTTACTCCACATAAAATTTCACCCGGTGATCAAAAAAGGTGATCCAAAGCAAAGATTATGTGTAATTCGAGTGTTCATATTGAGGATTTTAGGGACTGATTCTGTGCAGGTGAGAGGAGAACAACAATTTCAGATGGGCCTTTATCGATTGCGGCGCTCTACGCTATCCGACAATTGATTTTTTTTTTCATTTACGTCGCGGCGCCCCGTCATCTGATTACTACTACATTATTCGAGCACGTCACGAATTATTCATTCATCACGTTTCCTCTTCATTCCTGCGACCTCTTTATGCATAGGTTTTTTTTTTATATTATTATTACCATCGTCTTCGTCTTTTTTTACCGTACCATTTTACAACTGTTCTACAACGTCTTGTCTCTGTTTCAGGTGGTTCCTGAGGTGTTGTCCTTTGTTATTCCAATTGTGTTTTTCTGTTTGGTTTCCATCCGAGTGCGCGTTGCAAGTGCGTGAGATTCTATTGATATCTCGTTCAAGTGTGCGTGGGTGTTGAAGGGGGAAAAAGTGCCGTGCCATATGTCCGGAATACGGAATTAACGGAAATCGAGGCACACGAAACTTTGTTTCATTTTATTTCTTTTTTTCCTTTTTCGTAACGACCGTTTTGGGCAATTTCTGTGGCCGCACGTAATCGCACGTAGTAGCAGCAGGAATCCACGCGGGCCACGGGGATGTTCCTTTTCGACTTTCTACTGAACGTGACCAGAGTCACGATGGATCTGGTACATAAATTCGACGTATTCTCATTTCGTAAGTATACATTTCCTCTAACCAATGTTTATTTGTTTTTATTAACAGCAGGGTTTAATTTATAGTTAAGATTAGTTTGAAATGAAGCTTTAAGTATTTACAGCGAAAGTTTGGTTGCATACACATCCTTTCGCAGTATTTTCGTAATATATTGTAAACACTAGAATCATTTCAATAATCGATAGTTAATATACAAAAAGGAATCTAAAGTTTACTTTGAACAGCGTCATGTTTCAATTAAGTGTTCAACGCGATACAAATACATTTGTAAATACAAAATGGGAAATCATTTGTAAAATGCGGACAGATCTACAGTTATTACCGTTGATTAATTCAATCGAAGCAAGTTGCAGTTGAAAGCATTTCATGCAGGCAACGACGATAAATGAAATTTGCTTACGGAATCGTATGCATATTTATGTATCTCGCATTTAACTTAATCGCTTTTGTCTGTTTTGGGTTTAATTTTTGTAGACTAAACCCGTATCCTTTTCAACCGCGTCCATTGGTATCTATCTGTCGGACGATAAATCCGTTTAAATGCGTTTCTTCCACGCTTTTTGATCTCGTGCAATGTGAATGAAAGCGCGTATACGTTTTGAGATCCTATTTTTTTTTATTTGTATGCGGCTCGCTTCACCTTGCGGGTTAATTTCGGTCGCTCATTCAAGGCTCCAAAATGTGTAAAAATACTCTCTTCATTAATTATAACTCGTGAAGCTCGTGAATATTCAAACAGATTCACTAAACTTTGACTGTTTGCTTATGCAAAATAGTTATTAATGTTCTACATAGAAAAACAAGTATAAAACTATTAGACATGAATGCAATTTATTCATAATGAAATGTTTCATTTACTAATTTATGATGCAAAATCATTTAGAAATTATTTAAATTTAAATCAATTATTCCACAATTTATAGTGTTTCGTTTCGTCGGTAGAACTAATTATTTTATTATACGCGAATCGCGTAGGTAACAACAAAAAAAAAACAGATTTCATCTGGATAGTCTAAAACAAAAGGCTATTGACCCAAGTCCCTCCGCCCACTCGATTTGTTTTTTCTGATCGTTCTTTTGCTCGATCGATGTATTAGATTTAATGTTGAATAGTTTAAATGAAACAACGAATCGTTTATTTCTTTTTTTTCTTCTTTGCATTTGTTCGGTCACGCAATAACGTTTGTAAATTGCAAATAGAGTGAAGAGTGGCAGAATTAATGAGTAAATTATTGAAATTTGCAAAAGCAATCTTTGATCGCAGTCGAATCTACGCAATTTTCCATATCGGAAATGGGGAAAACGCCTTAAACGAATAACAGATTAGCGTAAATTGGTCGTGTAATTTAATTTAAGTTCGATGCGTTCTGAGAAAAAGAAAATAACGAATAATGTCGTCGTTGAAATTGATGTGGATTTCGTTCGGTTCGCACTTTGCACCCGAATAAAGAAAATCACGAAAATGACGAAGATGGAAAGAGACTGTTGTGACGAGTTTAGATAAGGTCCGATGAGAAACAACAGACGAAACTCAAAATCCGTTTGGTGTTCGGCTCGTGCGTATTCAAATCTACGACACTGACTAATCTAGTAACAAATAGTTGAGGCGAATCGAGAGTGCATACAGGTGAATATGGGAGTTATTATTTAGTTTTAAGTAAATAGTATAAGTTTATTTCAAAATGAAAGCAATGCAAAGAGTTTTTCAATTGATGATTATAAAGAAGTGGACCTATTTTCATTCGAATAATCAAAACGTTAAGTAGCAGATGTTGTGTATTAATCGATGATACGCACGAAAGTATTTTAAATTAGAAAGCCTCTTGGAAAAATAGCAATTTAACGAAATGGTTTTTATAAGCGCAAAATTAGTTACTTGAGTGGATTAAAAGCGTTAGTTACACTTTCTTTGAGTTTAATTGATTGATTTTAATTGTACGTTTCCATTCGGTATGGAATTGTGACACACGCAACATTATCATCTCTGATTCGAATTGTTTTCGTGTTTACGTTGTTACTAGATTGTTTATGTTATTTAGTTAATCGAATTGCGAATAATAAAATTGAACCAATTGGTGATAAATGCCAAGAGTTAAAAATAGATGCGTGTGTACACGAGCACACTTTAGATAACGCATAGAAAAATTCTATTGCAAAAGATAGATATAAAATATCGCTTCGCTTTTCATTTGATAGATTTCGGTGTATTATTTCATTTGTATTATTATTTTTGTAAACAATTTGTTTAGGCTTCGAAACTATAATAATATTTGGAAATGTCTCCTCTCTCTTTGTCCAAACGGAAGATAACGAAAATGTTATAATACAAAGTATTACATCGTTATCCGAAAACCCCACTTAAATACATCAATTCTTTATAATGCACTTTACACTTGACCCATTAAGTAATCGACGCGTTTCGCGATTAGATTGGATTACGTTCTGTTTACTGTTTACGTTATGGGAAAAACGACGGCAGCAGAATCTGAGGAACACCCGATGTTCTTCCTGCCATCCAATTTGAATAGAAAATTTCGAATTCCGACTGAACTAATCGCAAATAGAACGTAACTTATTGTCAGATTTAAGTGTTACGAACGTGCGTGCGATCGCTTTCCCGACGACAGATGGCATCGCGTCTGCCGATTTACGCAATGCATTTCTCGTTTTGCAAATGATACGTTTTCAGGACTTTATATAAATATTACTTATTTTATTTGAAAATCAATGTTTATTTCATTGCTATATTTACGAATGCACGAAATAATAATAATAACGTTGCTATCGCAACTTAAAATAAACGAATCTAAAAATAGCGCTCTTTTGTTTGCGCAAACGAATTGTTTATATACTCGATAATACGTGGCTTTTACTTTCGTTTGTTTCATTTGTTTGACCACAGTTCACGTCATCGCGCCGCAGATCCGACGCTTGCGTCTCCATGGAGATGACGAATTTTGGATGTTGCTCTTTGTTTATGCGTAGGAGAGGCCAGGGTCGGATCTGCGTTTTTCTTTGTTGGATAGGGGGAGGAATTGTAAATGAAAATGAATACGCGCGCGAATTGCGTGCATATGTGCAGACAGCAGAATTTCTCAAACATTCCGAATTGTTTCTTTTTTTTCTTTTTTAGTCGCGCCGACCGAAAGAGTTATTTTTGTGTGAGAGTAAGTCTGCGTTGCGTGTGTCGTCCCCGACGAAGGAGGAGAAGGAGACCAAAATTTGCCACAGCTTTTTTTTGTTGACGGTTGTTGTCCTGTCCTCCGAAGGAAAGAAAGAAGGAAAAAAAAATCGTTTGCAACCGTTCGAGCTGACCGCGGATCGTCCAGGGGCACAGGCTGTGTGTTGTTTATACAATCCTGTGAGGAGTGCGGTGCGAATGCGAGGAGAGTCTCAATGAATGTGTGCAAATAGTCAGATTTGAAGCGGCAAGGACGAAGGATAAAAATACACTCGACGGCAGCAGCAAAACTAAATTTATAAGGAGAAAAAAAAGTGGAAGAGGAGTAAGAAGAAACGTCGGTAGCAGCAGCAGCAGCAACAGAAACGGAACATCGTCAACGGCGGCAGAAGAAATGGAGAAACTGGCATCATTGAGTGAGTATTGACATACAGACGGAGGATGCCATTCGCGTCGTATTTTTGTTTCGCATCGAACGATGAGCGTCGCGACGCCCCTTCTAGCGAATATCGGCGCACAGTACGCAGGTTATGTACGTTGGACCACGTGGTTCGCGAGTCGGCTGACGTCGCGTTATACCCACCGACGCCTCTGGCGCCATAGCATGAAACGTATCCTACCTCTCACCTGAGAGAAAACACGGCAACCCACTTTGCATACTCCATTAACCATTAAGCCTGTCATTTCTTTTGCAAGTTACTTGGCAAGTACCGCGTAAAGTAATCTACCTACAACTAAGTTTACAAGCTAGTTATTATTAGAAAGGACGCATCATTCATGAAAGGAAATTGTTTGTAAACCATTCATTTCATTTGAATTTAGTTAATGGGATTTACATAATTCGAATATTATACTACTTCGATAATTTATTTCAATTGAATTGATATGGACATTGATATTTTAATTAATTCACATCATTTTGAATTTAGTATTTTCAATGTAAAAATATACAATTAAAATACGACAATCAAGTAGTTGCGCGATTTATTGATTTATTCAATTAATTGTTATTGTTTCAACTTTGAACTACACGATTTAACAATTATGTTTGAACTTAACAAATGGAGGAGATCAGTGAATTGTTTAATTTTTTCGTCGTGTGCTGCAATTGCGCAATCACAAGTTACAGTTTCACTTCTAATAAGCAGTTTCCGTATACAAATGTGTCGATCGTGACAGTTTACAAGTACGTGAAAATGTACAGTTTTTGTTGTTGTTGTAAAAAGATTTCAACTTTCCAAAATTTCTCTAAAACTGTATGCACTTAGAACAATAGTATTAATACAATCATATTGAACGAATTTGATACGTCCAAATCGTTTTCAACTTCGTTAGTGATGTAATCTTTATATTAGTTAATGTCGACAAACAAAGTGTTAATCTGTAGAATTGTGCCATTAATCATCGATGTTACAAATTAGTATTTTGGCTCATGATGATGTGCAATATGTTTGGGTGATCGGGGAAGCAAAGAAACGAGTTGTAAAATAGTATTGGCACCTTTCGTATCGTGTCGTGCGTCCGTCTGTCCCGTTCAGCAACGAGAAGCGGCAGGCTACTACATCCTGGTGCAGTTTCTCCTAATAATTTATGTCGGCAATTTGCTTTTGCTGATAAATCGCCGACGATAAATCGATGAAATTTGCGTTTCAGAGTGCACAGTTATGTCGCAAGTTTCGCGCGGTCGTTGCTTTTCCTCGCTTGTTTTGTTCCTGTTTACGTTTTTGTTTCACTTTGTTTCCTTTTGTTTATGTTTCTTCTGTTTCTGTTTGGTCTTCGCCTGTCGCTTATTATCAACGCCGCCTGCTAGAAATCTGCATTTCTGTTCCGTTTGCCACGACCTCGCGTCTCTCCGTTTCACTCCTACCTACTCCTCTTCTCTTCACGGAGGATTCGTTTTTCCTCCTTTTTCCTTTTGGTTTTTGATTTTTGTGTCCGCGAGAAATTTATTCGATGACGGAAGTGCCGTGTGGGAAAACGTACGCGGATTACAATTGCAAATGGGTCGCGATTCGCTGGCTTTCTTGGCCATCCACAAAAACCGCGCCAGATGATATTCATTTATATGCAAATCCGTCCTCCGTGCATGCATGTATCTTTCCTCTCTCCTCTATGTAAGTGTACACATTCATAGACTGATTCACCTCTCCTTCCTCTTTCCCAATGCGAAAATACAAGACGTCTATGACCGTTGCACGACGATTGATTTCCAACAGAGAGAACTGCTGTTTGATCCAGCAGAGAAGAAGGAGGCAGCAGCAGCAGCAGCTCTCGCAATCTCTCGGCCTCCTCAGTTCTCAAAAGATTCAAACACTTCAAAGTATGATACATCATTCGTAGGTTCTGCAATTTTCTTGTAATTATAATTTCTATTGCATTTCCGGACTATTTCCATAATTTAACTAATATATAATTAATTTATACAGTTATCTTGTATAATAATTGTAGCCAATTATTCAACTAGTACATCTACTTTTAATAATTATTGCTGTATTGTTTAATCAAACTTTAAACATCAATATTTCTAGATAGTTTACTAAACCTTTCAATATTAATGAATTCGTCTCTAGTTAAAAGCTACGTTTCTTTCATCCACTTAATTATTTTAACGAAGATATCAATGTCAACGTTAACCTATTTCCGTAGTTTGCTTTTTGTGAATGGAGAGAAACGAATACATCTTGTGAGATGCGAATTTAAGTAAATTTACACAAAAATAAGCGCACTTAGCGGCTTCCTTTCAACTCGAAGAAACTGCTAATTGCGCTCGCGGCTTTCGGTTGTAATCCTTCTCGGTTTGCATTTTTCCTTTGCTTTTTACTCCTTTTATTCGTTCGTTCGTTTGTTTGTTTGATTGTTATTGTCTTTCGAAAACGAAACAAAAACATGCGAAGGAATTCGCGATCGGTTGTTTCGAGGCTCGAGTTTTCGAATGCCCTCGGATTTCTAAATTTAGAAAATTAGCCAGAGAAAACGCGGATGTCGTGGACCTCTTACTAACATTATTATTATTACTATTGTCGACCTTCGTTTTTCCACCACCTACATTTGAATATTTAGAATTATCCGTTTGAGACTGTATCTTCATTTTCTTTGCTTCTTTCAAATTGTTGAACGACAAAAGCGTAATTTGTAGAATCGTCTAATGAAAATCGATTGTGCTTGTTATTTTATGATTGTCGTCATAACCCGTTTCGTTTGTTATAGTTCTTTTTTTATGTTTTCAATCCAATTGTTATCGCTTTGTAATGAAACGAGTTTTGTGCGTAGCTGCTCTATGAGGTTTTTTTTTTTCTTTTAAATTTTGTTAGACCAGTTTCAGTGGAATTGCGGTACGTTTCGTAATATCCCGTTGGAGATTCGTCGACTACAAGAACAAGAGGGAACGGAAAAGTACGCCTTTATTCTGGGAATCGTCGCGTAATGAATGGAATTTTGATTGACTCGAGTTTTCCTCGTATTTCTTTCTAAATGTATTACAAAATCGTTGATTTCGTCGCCGGCAATAACCTCTCCCAATATGCAAATCTCGTTCATCGTTATTTTCCTCTCTCGTATTAATTATATCCTATTACGATTTCGTCTATTGATTTTTCATGGATCGCCGTAACGAAAACGTATAATTATGCAAATGATTTATACACGCACGCTCTGATGAGATGCGAGTGTGCAGAAGAAGCAATCAAGCAAGCGTTTTGTTTTTGTTTTTGGTTTTTGTTTAATGATGAATTACAGTTGCGTTGCTAAGCGATTTACGCAATGTTCGCATCGGGTTTAAATATAATGATAATAATAATAACAACAATGGGGAGCAGAAGAATATAAAGTTTGGTTACGAAAGATCGCTGACCTCTTGGATTATATTAGTAGGCTCTCTTTCGG
>NW_017099822.1:38405-68789 GCF_001412225.1 Nicrophorus vespilloides
TGTTGTTGTTGTCACTACTGCTTGATTGTGCAATTGTGGTTGTATGTGACCTTGTTTGAAATGATCTCCGGTGGCTCTCTCGTATCAGAGCAGGAGATCATCGAGAAGGAAAAAGACCCGTTAGACGAACGAGGTCAGTTACCTCCAGATGCACAAAACTCGTTACTCTCCCAGGCGATGTTACGACATACATTTTGACGGACCTTCCTTCACTTCTTCAACAAAAAGTGTTATTATCTCCATAGCAATAATAACAACAACAACAACAAGAATGACAACGAAATGACCGAAAGGTAGGAGGATGTACGGTGAGAGAAAAATAAATTAGAAGTTGACAAGAACAACAATAACAACAAAAGCAAGAGAAGAAGAAGTGAAGATGGTCGTGTGCGAGCGAGTCTGCAATTTGATGGATGTGATGTGATGGAAGAATCGGTTGGGTTGTTGGTACAGTGACCGAGTAACTGGGTGTAAGGCATTAACCCATCCTGCGGCCGTCTCCGTCCTCCTCCTGCACCACCTCTTCATCCACGGCGCCGGTCGCCACCTTTCCTCTTTTCTTCGTTTCGCCCACCACTAGCATCCTCATTCCGTCTCGCTCTTTTCGATGGTGATATTTCAACCGAGAAGAACCGGGTCTAATCTCCCGACACAATGGTACAAAGAGAGAGACTAACATACAGAGAAATAAAGAGACTGTAGATATTAGCATCAAATGAATGGAGCCAATCAACTCGCTGGATGCTCGAATACCTAATCGCCGATTTCCTACGCTCGTGAGTTTTTGCACGCACCGAAGCGCTAATTGAATTTCCTCTTCGGACTTTGCAAAAACTCGTGAAACTGTTCTCTCTTTATCTCTATCTATTTGTGTCTATCTCTTCGCGAAGCCGAGGTTCAGTGCGCTTGAGATGGGTACATTCGAAGATTTGAATTTCATTACTTTACTTTAACATTAAATAATCGTGATTATCAACAAATATTTAGAAAATGAGAAGGACATGAATGGAATGAAGATTAATTTGAATATTCAGAGTGATTTCAAGAGGAAAATTGAAGGTATAGCATTGAAGAATTAGTTGAGAGTTGGTGATTTGTATTGGAAGAAATATCAAATTATGGATGGTGGATTTCCTGGTGCTGCGGGAAGTGCGTGCGATGCGTGCGAAGGTTAAACCGCGCGATGACGATGATCAGCACGAAGAGGAACTACCATGGATGGATGGATGTATGGTTGGATGGTTGGCCTACTTCTTGCGAACGTTGCGCGCGCGTTTCTTGCGTTCTTACGTGTGTTGTATATGTGTGTTAACGTACGCGGATGGAGGATGGATGGATGGATGGTTGGTTGGTTTGGAGTCAACGAACCTTTCTGGGTTTTATTTTTAGAACCCGTTTCTTTCACTCGCCAACACGTCCTTTAAGGCCAAAATTGGACATCGGCCGTATTACTCACCGGAGAGCGGCCTCACGCCTCTCTACGTGCCCCGAATAACGGAGAGCGCGCGCTTCTCCCGACTCCAGGTTCTTTCTTTCTTTATTTGCCTCTTCTTCTTCTTCTTCTTCTTCTTTGGAGGAGGCTGATCATGATGATGATGAAGAAAAGGAAGGAGGAGCAGAGCAGAGTAGTAGAAGGTGGCGACGGTGGAAACGCAGGAAGAAAACCCATGAGCGGAAAAAAGAGGTGGCTATGGTGTTGGTGGTGGTGGTCGTTATGGTTCCAGCAGAAGCGATGATGGTGGTGGTTGGTGGTCATGGGGATACCAGAAACAAACAAACAACAAACAAACAAATGCGCCAGAGCTGATCGGGAGCCTTTTGAGTGCGCGCCGGAGAGATCCCAAAGAACAAAGTGATCACCCTGTATAAATACGTACATATATATATATACGAAAGCGACATTTACCGTTCCATATAGTACCTCCGGGTCTTGTGTATCTCTTCGCGTCAACGCGACCGCACGTTCCTCCGACATCGTCAGCAGGGATTCGATCCATCCATCCATCCATTCAAATCCAATACGACCGGGGTGGCTGCGAACGCAGAACGAAACGCAATTGTTTTATTTTCGTAAATCGAATAAACAAAGGAACATTTTCTGCCGAGTGCGCGAAGATGTCCAGATTCGAGACGCACTTGCGAACCTCCAACCAAACTTGATTACTAGACATAAAAGACAATAATAATAAGAATAAAAAAAAACAAACATATATATATATAAACGAAACGATATTAACACGAGCGCACAGATTGCGCAAGCAGAAATAGAATCCTGCTACGACTGAAACGAACCGGAGCCATCATGCTCCGTGCCTGAGAACTCCTCAGAAAGAAGGATCTAGTAGTTAATTTGATAATAATAATAATAATTATTATTATTATCTCGTACGTTTCGTCGTTTAAGACTTTTTTTTAAATTTATTTAAAAACTTTGATCTCTATACCGCTCCGAAATGAAGGAGGGTTTGATGTTGAGCATGAAGAAGTACATCCGCAGCTCGGCGGACGGCGCGGGAAAACGCCAGGAAAAACAACAGCAACAGCAGCAGCAGAGACGACAGAAGAGGAAGCAACACAGGAAAACGAAAGTGGACACCGAGAAGACGAGATACAACAATTGTAAGTCTCCATCCAAAAAAAAAACAAACTAATAAATTCAATATAAAACCGAGAAAATAACAGAAATTGGAAAAAATCTAAATTTTTTTCCTCATTTGTAAATGTAATTAGTTTGTATTTTGTGGTTACTCACGTACAATATGATAAGTGTAAAAACGTTGTTGGAACAATTAAATTTTTGTTTGAAACGACGATTATAAATTATAATGCAAACTAATTTGAGTAAATATTTTTGAAGCGGAAAATTAAAGAAACGTGTGGAAATTTAGTCTAGCACTTTTTTTACACTCAATTCTACATTGATGAAAATGTGTATAAATATAAGAAGTGTATGATAATATAATATATTTGCTGCCATGTTTGAACTTAAGTGTTTGAACTTGAATGCTAAAAGATTAATATTTCTTGGTTGACAATAAGTTAACTAAATGAAACTTTTATAAGTTAACTTTTTTATTAAATAATTGGACTCAATTATGGTTGTTCTCATTCCGGTTTTCTATGTAGAAACTATTAGTAATATTGTGGTTCCTGGGGCGAAATTCTTGACTTGGGAATTGCGATTTGTTAAATTGAAAAACTGTTGTTTCTCCGTTGCTGCTTTTTTTTTTATATATATCTATATTTCTTTTCAGTTGCGGGTAATTACTGTTCCAGTTTGCAGGAAACAGTAATTGTCTCTGGAAGGTTTATTGCTCCTTTTTTTTTTCTTCTTTCCCTCTTGGTTTTCGCGTAATTGCACGAAGGCCAAACGTGCGCTTTCCTCGCCGGCCGACTTTGTTGTTGTTGTTGCTGTTAAATGTAATTACATGTGCATTCGTTTTTCCATTTCTTTGCTCCTTCGTTTTTGTTTTTTCTGCAGTCGTTGTTGATTCAGGAAATTGATTACATTGCTAAATGTAATCGGCAAATAATGAAATCGCTAATTCGGAGCGTGCATAATTTATAAGTAAATAAATGGCAGTTGGATAGAACTTGTTGCTGCAGCTTTTGATCGTACACAGACAGTCGTTTTCTGTTAGCAATCGGAGCGTGTCGGGCAATGAAAATGAATAGAGTAGAGCGGAAAATGAAAAATTGCGGAAAAAAAAAGAAGAAAAAGTATTGAAAACCACCCACGCTCTTTTAGTTAGTTTACACTACAATTATTATTTGTGCAGTACGCGAGAGAACTTTGGTCGTTTCCTATATTCATATGCAGAGTTGCTGCTGCTGCTGTTGCGTAATGAGTTGTAAATCGAAAATGAGAGCAAACGCGCGTACAGTCGTTGTATGAGAGTCGCAGGATCGGAAAGCGATTCCGCATATTTAATGGTCCATTATTCGCCGTCCGATAGGTCATTGCCTCCGCTCCCAAATCCGTGTTTCCTATACGCGAAATTTATAGACCAGAAACTTACTGTTACCGTTCCCACCTACCTAATACCTAATACCAATCTCGATCGCTCGCTCTACCGTGATTACAAGTAAATTTTCAGCAAAAATTTGCACCAACATAAACCAAAAAAAAAAAACAGACATTTCACTCTTGACGTGTGTGTATATTTTGTAATACGGTTATCGCATTTCGTAATGCGTTTGTTTTAAACTCTGTGTTGAGTCTATGCAGAAAGTTTAAATTGGTTTAAAACATGTAAACATCTTTGATGGATTGTTGATTTTGTTTTGTATTTCATTTAGTTAAAATAATTGACTACTGTGCAATTGTACGTGTTCGTATTCCTTAAATTATTGAAATTTTGTAGTGCGACATCTATGAAATTGATGCAAACATTAATTCAAATGTTTGTACATAAAATTCGGCATCCATTTTGAAAATATGCCAATCATCTTTGACTGACTTATAGCTTTTGTTTTCTTACCGCTCTCGAACAATTTGATGTTCAAATTGTAAAAACTATAAATTATTTAAATTTGTGAAAGCAATAACAATTTAATTATTATGCGATGAGAATAATTGGAGTATGTTTTCTATATTTTTCCTCTCAACAGGTTTCTCGGTGATTTTCTACCTGCTTTTTCCCTCCGTCTTCTGTTTCCTCTTTCTTTTTTCTCTCCTTCTTCTCCATCCTCGTTCGTCTTTCGCGGTTAGCTGCGCGTCGGATGAACAGTTATCCGTTGAGGTTATGTTTCAAGAAAGTGCGTAATCGCGAGCCGGATGTTGGCGCGAAGAAAAAGAAGCAGCAAAAAAACTGAAAGAACGTAATTGAATTTCGTCGAAATATCCAAATATAACAACAGTAGAGGTAATTTCATCCAACAAATTAATCCAACCAACTAGAGTTTGCAGTGTGTGTGTGTGTTTGTGCAGAAGAGTTCTTCTCTGGGTCGCTGACCCAACGGTCAAACGTCATCGCGGTGCGCCTCCTATTTTTTTTTAAATTAATTTGTTTTTCATTCATTCAATGCATGCATCTACTCTCTTTGTGTATGTATTTGGTGTGTATATTGTTTTTGGGGGGAATCCCCCACCGAAGAAGAAGAAGAGAAAGTTCGCTCGCGCGCGCCAATTGCAGGTGCAACAGAAACAAAATAACATAACAACAATAACAAAAAAAAAGCAATGCAAACGCGGAAAATGGCAAACGACTAATGTCAAACGTCACATTGACAGATGCCCGTATTGCTATGGTAATAAGCGATAACAGTTGCCGGTATTCAAATGTTGCGGCGCATCCACTAATAATTAGTAGGCGGTTTATGTCGCCGTGCGCGTTTTCAAAAGTTTTGGTAAAATTTAAATTTATTTTATCTTAATCTATCCATTTCACAAAGATTTATATGCAAATTTATATTGGTTCGACGTAACCTCCGCGATTTGAACTACGCAAGACTTTTGGTTTTCAAGAAACAACTTTTTATTTTATTTTTAAATGCGAGTAAACGCGTAACCTTGGATCGTGGGATTCGCGTCGTGATTTGCATATTATAACAATTGAAACTGTTGTCTTGTTTTCGTTCGTTCGTTCGTTCCTTTTACTTCTCCTCTCCGTTTTTTTTTTCAATGCCAAGATTTCGGTTAGATGTAAAATGGTAATGCGAAACGATATTCCAGATCAATTATAGATATATGTTCGGTCGATGAACTGCTTTGTTTTTTCTTTTCTAATTGGTTTTTGGAATTTATTAGCTCCTTCTCATTTTAGCTTTTTTTTTTAATTTTGCAGTCGCGACGACTACTTAATTAACTACTTTTTAGTTTTAATGGTTATTCAGGTTTTTTTTTTTTGTTTCGTCAATTTATATTTATATGCTTTTTTTAATATTCTAAGTCAATGTATCATGTAATCAATTCTTACTAATTGAAAATGTCATTATTGATTAATGTAACTTATCAATTGATAACATTGGATGCATTTGTTTTAAATATTCTAGATAAATGTACGTGCTGCGAATGTAAATTGAAGAAACACTCTGTATATATGCCATGTGTTGAATGGTGTAACGCGCAGCGATAAACGATGATTACGTTACCATCGAAACACGGAATTTGTTTGTTATCATTAAGTTATTAAGCATTTTCAGCTGCGTTTTGTTTCCTCGTCTCTCTCTCTTTCTCGTACTCCCTGCCGCCTTCTTTGTCTTTATCGCACACAATGGTAATTATGCAATTCAAATGATTCCATTGTTTTTGCTTTTGTTTCTGTTGTGCTTCGAGAATGTTGATAATCACGATCGCCGTGTGTTCAATTAATCGGAGTGATTGTCGCATACATTAACGTATGCGTATGAATGCAGAATTTAATCGAAAGAGGGAAAAACAGAGATTCGAATAGAAAGAGAAACGAAGACAAAATAAAACAAAATGGGAATCGTATAAAAATGAAATGGAGCGAGTGTCGCGTCGATTATGCAGCAGAGTGCAGCAGAAGGCGTTGTATTATTTTGTACGTTTATAGTAAGTATGGCATAATCTTTTCGGCCATCGAACGCCGCTCGTCCTCCGCTTACTTCTTTCTCTTTTCCTTCCGTTCGTTTCATTCATAATTCGTTTTCGGATGGTTCGATGCAAATTATTTGTAATTTCGTTTTGTTTTCGTAACATACACGGACGTCATTTGCGTACGTGTAGCACATCCGGAGACGGATAAGTTAATCATCAATCGTTTTTTGGTGAACTTGGTTAGTTCGGTACGTACAGTGTTTTGCAGTGGTCCATCCAATTATGAGTAACAATAGGACGAGCTCGTCGTTCTCAGGTAAAAGAAAATAGAACAAATAGTTTCTTTAAATTATCGATTAAATTCACTTAAAATTACGTTTTCGATTTTCAACCTAATTTGCATGCATCTTTTGGATCCATTCTATCTATTGTAGTTTCCGAGAAAATGAACAAAATGTGAAGAGACTGGTTCTTCGACCGTTAATTTTTCATTTATTCAAATGTATGAAATCATACTAAGATTTCATACATTTGAGTGTAATTCGCATTTATTAATTTACATTCCTCAAACATCCAATTTTCAATTGCATCTTTTGGATCCATTCTATCTGTTGTAGTTTTCGAGTTTTGTTTAATGGAATTTGTTTGTAGTAATAGACGTAAAAAACAGATACAAACTTGTAAATTTAATTGAATTAAGAAAATTGCAATTATTCGCATTGGAAAATTAATTGAAATTGTTGCGAAAACATGTAAACTTAATTTATAGAAATGTGAATGAATCGTATTGGAAAATCAATTGAACTTTATGTAAAAATAGTAGTAAACTTCATTCATTTAAGATAATTGTAATGTTGTTTTTGAACTAAATTCTTAAACGAAAAACATGCAATTAATCTAAAATCGTACAGGTAAAATGATTCGATGATTTGTAAAATTGTACTTTGATGTCTTTCGAAATATGAAAGTAATAATCCGATTTGCTTACAATTGTTGTTATCGTTCCAATTACGATTTTGCATTTCGATTGGATATTATCTAGGACTCACCTCCGCTTCTAGCAGGAAAGATGGAATAATAATAATCTGTTTATGCATCTGCCTCGATCTCTCTGCAGTAAATGAATCGCGATTGTCTTTGAAATTACCATTGAATGAAGAACGGAACACTCGCTCGGCCAATCATCGTACGCTCTCTTTCGCTCCGGTTTCCACGGTTTCTACGGTTCACAAACTCCATCCGCTGATAACTTGATCTGCGCTGCAATACGAACCAAACCAAAAAACAAAAGATTATTATCTCATTCGAATGCACGTCAATTACCGCTAGCCGACATTTGAATATGTCAAATTCGTAACTGATTGCTTGATCCAAATGACATTTACAATATATTGAAATGTCAAATTTTGACACATCAACCTTCTTCGATCCATTTCTCTCGGAATGTTACATAAAAACAGAGCATAATACGGATTTATTGATTACCCTCCTCATCTAAATATTATCGTTAAGTTTTACATCGGCAAAATGTATACATTTTTTTTTTTTATATTCGAGCGCAGCAAATTGTGATGAAATCGTTTGAAATGTGCCTTGATTTTCTTTAATATTGTAAAGACGTTTCCGAGGAAGGAAAAACAAAATTCAATTCCATCGCGTTTTCCAGGAAAATTCGCACCGATTTACGAAACGTCGCTTGCATTGCTTGTCCCCCGCGAATTTCTTATGAAAACTCTTTCAGCGTATTCCAGCAAATTCTACTGAAAAATGTGGTTTCATATTTTCCAGGAATGAAGCGAACATTGATTATTTTTCTGTAAAAGAAATATGTTTGTTGAAAATACGTCTAATTGATGATATCGTCCAATTAGATCATTTCGCATTTCATATGTTTATTTAACGAAATCGTTAAGTTTGTTTTAACTTCGTTCCTCGATGATAATAATAATAATAACGTAGCGTGCGAGAGAACGGAATTTTCATGGACCCGAGTTTCCTGTAAATAAAACGAATAGAGATAGAGAGAAGAAAAAAACATATTGTTTATGCAATAGATCGTAATCAAAACATCAACATTTGTTATTCATGTTGGACGATTCGTTAATTGGTAACGATGAAACCGTAGATCTTAATTAGATCTACTTGACGTTTCGACTACTTTTGACAGTCGCGTTGTAACCATGCCAACCTGGTTATTGAAACTTTGATTCATTTGACTTTTGTTTCGTAATGACGCTTGTTTGTTGCGCGCCATCTAGATAAGATCTGAAATTTACACAAACAAGTGAAAGATGCTCGGACGATAAAAATAAATGCTCTCTTTTGCGAGGACAGAGGAAACGGTGATTACGCGTTTACGAGGCAATAAAAAAGTAGCAAATGATTTAAGTTGATGATTTCATGTTATTTTTTTTATCGTTTGTTTGTAAATAACTTTTTTTTTTGTTTGAGTTGGTACTGATATTTGTAAATTTTTGTTTGTTTCAGTGGAGGATATGGAGCAGTATCTGCACTACATCGGTGGAGGCGCCGGGGCTTTGGCCCTGACCGGCGTCGCGGCAGCCTCCGCTTTCTATCTGGCGAGCAGACCGACGACGGAGAGACTTCTGTGGCCGATAGACGATCAGGCCCTTCTCGAGGTTAGTATACAATTCTGTTATTCGCCATGACAACTGTATTGTTGCTATGGTGATAGTGTGTATTGTGTGCTGGAAAGGAGTCGTTTACAATGCGGGGAGTGTGTTGTATGTGCGTTTGGCAGACGCGGTGCAATGCGAAGGTCGAGACTGAGGATCGCATTGACATTATGAGCTGTCACGGGACTTCCTTGGACGTTTGCCAATGGTCGGTTCGTTCCCGCAGCACACGCAGAGCCGACTTAAATTTATAAATTTTCACGAGATATTCAATCTAGAAATGTTCAAAATTATATACACGCTTCGCTTGATTCTAACATTTTTGCTAAACTTGCATACAAATCTTGAATCAAGGATAAACTAATTATCCTTACTATATACTAAAACCGAATGAGAATATGTAGAAATTCTGATAGCTTTATTGAACTAATTCAAAGTTAAAGTGATCAAAATTTACGTAAACACGTCGCGACTGTAACATGACCTTTTAGACAGACTCTTTTTAATTCGGAAATTGAATGAAGTCAGCGAAGAATGTGTTTTCGCTCATCTTCCGCGCGACGCGAAACGATTTCGTGATATTTTGCCAAAATATTTACAGTGCTAATGGGGGGTGGCGTAACTTTCCTCAATAAATTTCTCGAGGACAGAAGGAGCGACAGAAAAAAAGAAAACAAAAAAAAAGTGTGGAAAATGTAACAAAAAAAAAATCTATATGGTCGGTCTTAAAATATACCTCTAATCCGCAACGCATAAATCGCGAGTGTATTTTTAGTATTCGATCATCATATGATTCCTTCGCATAAATTCGAAAACGAAATGTAATACCATCAACGGTTCAGTTGTATTCACGCATGTTATGCAAGTATGAAAGAAATTGTAAAATTTTACAAGTTTTCTAGGAGAATAATTGGATGAATTTGTCTTGATTTTTAATGTAAGTTTAACTCGAATTTCGGAGATTCACTTTGTAGTGGTAATTGTCGTTGGATGTTATTGATGAAGACTATGGTTATTAATATTTGTTGGCTGTAAAATGAAGGCTGTCGTAGCACGGTAATTGCTGTCCAATTAGAGCGAGTTTGGAATGTTCCTACGCTAAAGTCTTGATAATGCTGACGAAGATATTGATTGTAATTGCATCACTTGTTGCTACAAATTGAAGATTAAGATGTGTTCTGCATTGGGTTATTACCACGGCCATCCTCGTTACATGTTGATGATGATGATGATGATTATTATTATATTGTTATTTGGGGATTCGCTGGCTGAAAAGCGTTGGCGAGCCAAGGAGTCGGCCAGTTTATTCCTGTCCGCTGACACGGGAAGCCTTCCTTCGACGACGAAATCCCGCGAACGGTGAAATAGATTATATTTTTTTTGAAATTAATACAAAAAAGAAACGTGTAAATTGTACCAAAGAAAAAAGGGAAAAGGTCGTTGTAAGGGAAAAGAAACGTTTACAGTTTTCTTCTCATCAGTGCGTCGTGTGCATCGAGTGCGAACTTTTCGCGCAAAGTGCGTTTCTTCTTTTCAGCTGCAGGATTACGACCAGAAAAGTGATTGTCCTTAAGATGTAGCGAAAAGAGCTAACGGCTTTAAATTACTTCCAAACTTACGTAATCGCACTTTTGGAGTTTATCAATGAATAATAAGTAAAGCTGGTCTTCTCACGTTATCAATTTGAGCAAATACAAAAGATAACGTACTTTTAAATTACATAATCACAAGGTTGTAAATTATTTTAAGAGGAGATTAATTGTATTATAAAAAAGCTTACTTTTGTAGATCTTACGAAATCGCTCGCAATCATTGCCATCAATTTAACATCGATATTAAATCACTTGCTCAGTATATGCAAAATAAAACTTAATTTTATATTATGTAATCTCTCTCTAAAGTTATCATTTGAGTTAACGTTAATTTTAATCGACAATCAATTGTGAAGCTTCTAGTAAAACTTTGAATAATAATTTAACACCGATGTTAACATTTGATGATTTAAGTTAATTAAAATTCTAGAAAGAATCTTAAAAGAATGCGGGTAGGAAGGAATTGGTGTTTCACGAAATCGCACTTTTGACCTCGTCACGTCGCCGATTTTTAACGTTCATCCGTAAATCACTTTTACGTTCGGTCTTAAACGATCAATTTATATTTGTTTAAAAAAAAATGCGTGTAAAATGCATGAGTCATACATTCGAATTGTTAAAACTCTTTTTTTTTTGTTATTTGCAGAAAGCAATGAATGAAATTTTTATTCAGGCGAGCCCGAGAAAACTTAACGAGTCTCGATGAAAGTTCGTCCTTTTTGAATCCTCTCGAGTTTGCGGAATCAGATTTAGCACGTTTCTCTTTTCTTATTGCCGCCGGTTCGGATTAAAAGCTTTTTTTTTCTCTCATCATCACTTTAAACTTGCGGCGAAAGATTTAGTTGTGAAAAGTTCTCTTCGCCCCATCATCTCTAATGAAATCGTTGCGCAACTCAACGCAACTCGATGGAAATAGACGTTATGATTGGGTTAGTTTGATTTAGTTCAGTTAGTAAACATAAAGATGATTTATACTTGACCGAAATAGTGTTTTGTTTTTACCCTTTTCAGATTCCCATTAGGTCATGTCGAGTCATCGTTAATTAAAGTAAACTGAAATTTTCACAGCCAAGCGTAATAAAAATGTACTTATTTTCAAATTGGACTTAAGTCACGTTGATTGTAACGTTGAGAGCGAGTTTGGATTCTATCCAAAGTTGTAATTCGTTTGATATTAAAAGCATTATGTATGGTGCAGCAATTGATAATTGATAGCGTTATTATTTTGCAAAGTTCGTTTAAATTTGATCGCGTATTTACACACGTGAACGGCCATAATTTGGATCCAATCCAAATGTAACTTAAGCAAATAAAGCCAAGAATATTTAATTCGATTTAGATTTCAAGGAAAAGACACATCTCGCACCAATTAAATGTAAGGCATTTGTCACTTCTAAAATATACTTAAGTCATTGATTGGAAGTCGTTAACAGTTTTAGTTTCAGCGTAAATCTTAATAAAACTTTAGTGTCTTTTAAATATACTAAACACTAATTATATTCAAGCTTCTTTCAAACATATAGTAAAACCGTTTAGTTTGAAATTATCATTTTTAAATTGAGACTCCCAAATTGTTAAGTAAATTGAAATTTTCGTGCAAGTCTCTCTCTTTTCGATTGATGAAGCGATGTCAAAACTTTAGTGACATTGAATTTGATTGGATTGTTGAATGGTGTTCGTGCTGTTGTGAAAACACTGCCAAAGTCAAAGTTCAAGTATCGCCGAAAAAGAAACTATACTTAGACGCAAAGGACACGACTTAAGTCATTGATTTCATGGAAGATTTCTCGTGTTTCCGTTGTTTCTCAAATGACGAACGTTACGTTTTCTTTTCTATTTTTTTGTACACAAAATGGATTTCCGAACAGATGGACTACAAATTAAACCACTTAATAATAATAGCGGACCACGGCCACCTGTTTGATAATAAATTGGATTTTCTTGCTTGTCTCTTCGCCGTTCGCGATTCTAAATTTACGTTCTCGCGCGAAAATAATAAATGTTTTTTTAAAAAAAATAATATGTATAGAGTGGATCATATAAAAATACTCTTGGACTCTTTCTTGACTTTCGGCCAGAGCTTATTAAACTGTGTAAATAGTCGACGCCTCACGCAACTTTTGTCGTATGTATGTATGTATAAAGTGAGCGTCGCCGGTGTACGTGGGCGACGACTACGACGCCCGAAATGTGCCTTAATAAATACGATTGCATAACTACTATATACTCGCTCAAACAATGCCTAAATTTAGATCGCAACTAAATTTGGGAATATTCATTTGTTGCTCTTGGAGTTGGAAGTAATTTAAAGCCCGATAGAGAGAGGAATAATTTGAAGAAGGAAAAATGTTGAATCGTGATGTTTACGTCGGAATTTTCAGTTTGTCCGTTGCAAGAAGTCGATGGAATGAATTTGAAAATAGCGCTCGTCAAGTTGAACAATAAAGTGTACGAGTGCATCCTGAGCATCCTGAAAGGTGACATGTACGGATTTTGATGAGATAATCATCATCAACGTCGTCGTAATTGAAGAAGAAAAGGAAAGAGGAGACAGCAAAAGTTTCATTCATTCGTAATATTTGAGAAGAGGAAAATCGAAAAGAAGATGTGTTGCGGATGCTGCAAATGCTGTTGCTGCTGCTCGGACGCGGTCCACATAATACCGCCCATCAATCTCAACAATCAATCCGACGTTTACCACTATAAAGTGAGTATCGGGTGGAGTGTTTGTGTGTGCGCTTTGGGAGCAAAGGATTGGCAAAAAGTTTGCAAAGATAATTCGTATCTTTATTATAATGCGAGAGAGAAGATGCGTATAAATAGGTAGGGAGGACGACGACGATGAGATGAGATGAGATGAGAGATGCTCCAAATACCAGAGTCCGACCAACAATAACAAGTGTTAAATCTATCGGAGCGGCAGGTGGTGTCATCAGTGAGTCATATCGAACTGATTTTTTGTTTTTATTCGTCTTCCATTTAAATTTAAAGCGAAAACGATGTACAGAAATATATCCCATCTACCCTATATCTGTCATTGGAATTCGATTTAGACGGTTGGCATCGCTCATCGTGGAAACCTAAATTCCGCTGTCATCAAACGTCAATTATTCGCTGATGAATATGCAGAGATGGCGCTCTTCAATTAACAATTGCACTTTTTCTGATTTGCCATTGTTTTATTTTTTTTACGTGGAATCCGATTGACCTTATTTCCCAATCGTTTGCGAGAATTGATTGGGGTCTGTAATGATCCATCGCCGATTTGATTCATAATTGATGCGACATCTGCATAATTCATGTGCGTGGAAGTAAAAAAAATTGTAGGTTTCCCTTGACGACGACGTCGTACAACTTGTGTCAGTCGTGTGACATAAGCTGTTTGCGATCGAATTGAGCACCTGTCGTTTTCGGGGCTCCAGGTCGAATCGAATCGGAATTGAAAAATTGTACGCGAAAAGAAAAGAAGTAAATAAGTTTTTCCTTTCGTTGGAATCCCTCCGTACGTGCCAAAGCGTCGTCGAGGAGGAGAGGTGGTGCATCGATTTTTTTCGCTCGCTGAATTATGCATGACCATCGAGACGGCCTTGGTTTGGCCCCAAATGCATTCGTTCGTCCGTTTATAAATAAATAAATAATTGATGCTCGCAGACAATGCCTTTTTCTCTCTCTCTCTCTCTCTCTTTATATATATATTGTTTTTTTTTCCTATTTATATAATGCAAATCGTAATGATGATCAATCAGTCTCACGCGCGTATCGCATACCAATTCGGCGACGCGAGAGGGAATTCGAAACAAAAACGAAACGAAAGAAATGTTACATAGTAGGCATACAAACAAACGAATTGCCATCGCATCCACCCAACAATGAACATGTGCGAGTGTATGGAGGAGGTGTATTCCCATCATATTGCTATTCATAGCCGTAGCCCGATGCACGTAAATTGTGACTGCGATCTCGATTTGCATGCAGCATTCGCGCAAGCAATTTCCGTTCCATTCTTTCTCTCTCTCTCTCTCTTTCTCTTCCATCCTCTCGAATCGAAGAAGAGGAATGTGAAACAGAGTCAACTACTTTTTTTCGTTTGATTACGATACGAAAAAAAAAAATGAAAATCAGCTTATTTCCGCTTATTAAAAACTGCTTTGAAATGAATTTATCAAATTGAATTAAAACTGATGTTAATTTGAAAAAAACATAACTTGTATTTTTAGGTCTACTATATAAAAAAAACGAAAAAGTTTGCGGTTCTATTCTTGGACCAATCATTGGTTTGACGTGTTTCAGATGCGTCAGAGGGGTCGTAATAAAATCGCGTGTTAATAGGAGAATACGATGGGTGGAGGAATACTTGTGTTCATATTTCAGCAACTTTATATTGTGTGCGTGTGCAGTAGATTTTCTTTGTAAATCGAGCATAGCTCCAGTTGGCTGCGAGGAGTGGACATGAAAATTTTGAAATAGTCGAATGGATCGTAAAAGTTGAGAGGTTTTCTCGAATGCGAACGATTACGATCCCGGTATTATTTATAGCTTCCGCAATTTGCCGCCTCTCTTATTTGTGTTATTTGTTTTCGAAAGTTAATAACTCATTTTCATGGGTTGTTTTGAAACGCACATTGCGATTTGTTTGTAAAACAAACGGCGGCGATGGTTGATAGATCATTCCAATTTGAAGCAAATGAACTAGTTCTAAGTAAAAGTAGTAAATTAGTAGATTGAAACTAGTATATTGAATATATTTAATATTGTATTCGTTTGTTTTTGTTTCAGGGTCCTGAACAAATCAGAGTATCGCGTTTTTCAAAGGACTGCAAAGATGGAAAATTCGTGAAGCATCTGTACAATGATGCGACGACGCTGTACGAGTGCTTCAGACGAGGAGCCAAAATATCAAGTGAGTAGAGAGAATTACGGAGATATGGGAATGTTGTGAAAGAATCGAATTGATCGGTGTATTTGTCTCGTTTTTAGATAATGGTCGTTGCTTGGGATGGCGCGAATCTTTCAACAAACCCTACCAATGGATCCACTATAACGAGACGCTGCTGAGGGCGAAGAACGTCGGTTCTGGAATGGTCGCGATGGGTCTGCCGGCCGGCACCGAAACATTCGTCGGAATCTACGCTCAGAACTGTCCGGAGTGGATCATCGCCGAGCAGGCAATCTACTGCTACAGCATGGTGCTGGTGCCTCTGTACGATACACTAGGACCAGATGCCTGCGCCTTCATCATCAAACAGGGTATTTAGTACAAAGCTCATCATTCAACTGTTGTATTCTAATCGGTGGTATTGTTCCTTCAGTCGATATGCACGTGGTGATATGCGAGGACGATCAAAAGTGCAACCTGCTTCTGGATCGCGCCCCCAAGTGCCTGAGAAGGCTGATCTGCATCAAGGAGGTGAGGCCGGCCACCAAGCAGCGCGCCAAGAACCGCGGCGTCGAGATCGTCAAGTTCTCGGACGTTGAGACCCTAGGAACGAAGAACAATCATCCGGAGATGGTGAGTTGCTTGATGCTTGCCGTTGCTGCGATGTGACATTAATTTTTATTTCATTTCTCTACAGCCGCCGAAACCCTCTGATCTCTGCACCATTTGCTACACGAGCGGCACCACCGGAAACCCCAAGGGCGTGATGCTGACACACGAGAATGTCGTCGCCTCCTTCTCAGCGGTGATGATGCAATTCGGCGATCACAAGCTTAAGAGCGACGACGTCATGATCTCGTTCCTGCCACTTGCTCACATGCTCGAGAGATGCTGCGAGGTGAGTGTTGAAAATTATTATAATTATTATCGTTTTTGGATGTGATTGTTCAATGTTTCCTTTATTTTACAGAACGCTATGTACATGGAGGGCGGTGCCGTCGGCTTTTATTCTGGCGATATTCGCCGCTTGTCCGACGACATGAAGGCGCTGAAGCCAACGATTTCTCCGGCCGTACCTCGTCTGCTGAACCGCATCTACGACAAGATTCAATCAGAGGTGAGCAGGAGCTGCATCAAGAAGATGCTCTTCAACATGGCCATGAGTGCCAAGGAGAACGAGCTGAAGCGTGGCATACTCAGGAGGAACAGTTTCTGGGATATGCTCGTCTTCAGGAAAGTGCAGGAGGGAATGGGCGGACGTCTGCGCCTCATGCTTGTAGGATCCGCGCCCCTCGCCGAAAACGTGCTCAACTTCACCAGGTGCGCACTCGGCTGCATGGTGAGTAAATACCCCCTCATTTTGTTATTGTATTGTAATTTTGTTATTGTTGCTGTTTGCAGATCGTAGAGGGTTACGGTCAAACTGAATGTTGCGCCCCGATCACGTTGACCGTGCAGGGAGATCACATCCCCGGTCACGTCGGTCCACCGGTATCCTGCTGCTGTGTGAAGCTTGTGGACGTTCCGGAGATGGAATATTGGGCGAACAAGAGCCAAGGAGAGGTCTGCGTTAAGGGAACCAACGTCTTCCAAGGATACTTCAAGGACCCGGAGAAAACCGAGGAAACCATCGACGATAACGGATGGCATCATACCGGCGACGTCGGCATGTGGTTACCGGTAAATACACAAATCTAGACCTCCGAAATGAACGCACCATACTCATCATCATCATATATTTGTTGTGGTTTTGCAGAACGGCTGTCTGAAGATCATCGACCGCAAGAAGCACATCTTCAAGCTGTCCCAGGGCGAGTACATCGTTCCCGAGAAGATCGAGAACATCTACATTAGGTCTCAGTACGTGCAGCAGGTCTTCGTGCACGGCGAATCACTTAAGGTAATTATCACCGAAATCTTTATTATATGTATATTAACGTTTTTGTTTTCGTTTTTGCTTGCAGTCGTGCATCGTGGCGATCGTCGTTCCCGATGTGGACGTGATCAAGTGCTGGGCACAGGAGAACGGAATCCCCGGCACCCTCAGCGTCCTCTGCAATCATTCGGAAGTGAAACAACTGATTATGGACGATATGCTCTCTTGGGGCAAAGAGTGCGGCCTTAAATCCTTCGAACAGGTAACATATAGAAAAACAACGCAATCATCTCTATTTGCTTTTTTTCATTAAAATATCTTTTTTTCGTTTCTTCGTTCAGATTAAAGACTTGTACCTGCATCCGGATCCGTTCAGCGTGCAGAACGGCCTCCTCACGCCGACGATGAAATCGAAGCGGCCACAGATCAAGTCGTACTTCACCCCGCAGCTGGAGGATATGTACAAAAAGTTGGCATAGGCCGTTCATTGATGGAGAGGGGAAATTCGCGTAAAATGGGCGAAACTCGACGAGAGTAGATGACGCAACACAGGACAGAGGAAGATATCACACGATGCACTAATTAAGTTGATGTTGAAGAAGAAGATGATGCTGAAGCTATTATATGAATGATGAAGATGATGATGATGATGAAACGGACGGGCTGCACTGTTTGTTTCCTTTATTTTTCATTTCCATCTCTATATCTCTCTGTTTCGAGTTGAATTATTATTCGTTTGTTCGTTTGTTTCTGTGCGGTTTGCCCCGTTCGTGATCGTATATATTTCGTAGATTTAATTATAAATATTGTATTATAGATTAATAATTGGGAGACGGCCACAACCCCCCACCCCATCCCCCTGACCGCACTCTTCGACTTTCCTATTTCATTTACTACAATTACACAACACTATTTACGTTGTACCCTCCCTTTCATTATTTTTACTTGCAACCACTGTTTTTTTCGTTTTTTTCATATATTTTCGTCGCCGGGAATTTTGTAAATAAAATCCGCGTGATCAGCAAATGGAAACAAAATAAAATAATTAAAATTTATATAATAAAATAAGAATATTGATTGTCAATTTTGATATGGTGGAGAAATATGGTGCGAATTTCCCGAGCCACGGAAAACGTAAACGAATCTGCAGTGCGTACTCTTATTATTTTATTGTTTTTTTTTTTGTTGTTGTTGTTATTGTTGTTAGGGAAGCTTCATTTTTTTTCCTGATGCAAAAGAATGTCGAGCGAAGATGATGATGATGATGATGGTGATGCAATTTATAATCTTGTAGTTTTGAGTGAATGAGAAATAATACAAATAATAAATGAGACGATGATGAAAGAAAGAAAGGGAATCTTATAATTAATTAATCAAGCAGAAAACATTTCGAAGACAAAAGAATGCCGCATCGCCGGATGCGACGTCCACTTTGTACATATACTAATTATATATGCATATATATATATATACAAACATACAATTGTCTTTATTTCACTGTACGCTCTTGAGTTTGTCTGTAAAACTTGATTGTCTCTTATATATATAAATATAAATATTGTACTTAGTTTTTACGCATAATAATTTATTATTAATCACGAGTGGCGAGTGGAAGAAGATTGTAGAGTGAGTGAAGAAGTGAGGAGGACGAAATGAAACTGAATTATGATAATAATATTCGTCCCGGTATTAATATTATTATTATTATGTGAGAAAATTGAATAAAAACTTATTACACGAAACGAATTGAAAATCATTGTTTTCAACATTCATGTAAAGAAATTAGGACGATAGACTTCGTGGGTCGCATCGTAGCACCGTAGACCATTGTTATCTTTCAACGTTAACAATTACATCAAAACCGTAAAAACGACAAATCTCACAGTAGATTCGTTGGAAAGCCTATTAATTAATTAATAATTATTGCATTAATTAATGAGAAAACATTTCAAACTTTTCTTTTCAACAATTATATTGTATTTTACGTTGCCTACGTTCGTATGCACGCGACACCCCTCGGTTGAATTTCAAACCCCTTGACAATTCAATCATGACGTTTCTCCAACTGTCATCGCTTGTTCCTGGCTTGGGGGGGGTTATGATCCGCTGATGTATATACACATACATATATATTATCGCGTTTTTTTTCTGTGTATGTTTGCTTTGGGATTTGGAAATCATGCGGAATCGCGGCCCGTCCTCACCGTGATACAGTTTCAATCGTTTAAAAGTTTCGTTTCCACAAAAGAACAAAATATATGTAAAAATTTAAATTAGATAAAAAAAAAAGACTAGAAGAAAAATGGGTTCCCTCTTCGAGAACTACGAGCAGCAGTACGCAGTGCTCACTGCTGATATAACGGCGCAAATCGGTCTGCTGAGGGCATCGACTACAAGTAAGGAATGTCAGTGGTGTTTGTGTGTTCCGTAGTATTGATAGCAATGGGTTTTCAGAAGACAGGAGACAGCTGATCTCCGATATAGAGAAGCATGTGGAGGAAGCACAGGAATTGGTGAGTGGATTGGAATTGGTTGTTGTTGTTGAGAGTTTTGCTAATGTTATCGGGATTGTGACAGTTGGAGCAGATGGACCTGGAGGTGAGGGAAATCGAGGCGGCGAAGAAGCAGCGATGTCGAAACAAATTGGAATGCTACAGGACGGAACTCAAGAGACTGACCTTGGAGTACATCAAGGCGAGATCCTTCAAGCAGGTCGGATACGAATCGGCGGAGGACGTCAACGATTTTCGCATCGGATCCGATCAGAAGCAACGACTGCTGGATAACTCGGAGCGAGTGGAGCGGACGGGCAGGAAACTGGACGACGGTTACAGGATCGTCCTGGAGACGCAGGAGATTGGGTCGCAGGTGTTGCAGAATCTGCACGAGCAGCGCGAAACGATCCAGAGGTCGAGGAACAGGGTAAGCAAATGCCGATGCGGGATGATCTCTATGTTTACGACGGTCTTTGTTTATTGTAGCTAAGGGAGACCGGAGAGGATTTGGGCCAATCATCGAGGCTGATGAACTCGATGCTGATGCGTGCGATCCAACGAAAGATCGTCCTGTACACGGTGGGCGTGTGCTTCGTCGTGGCGATCGTGATTGGTCTCTACTTGGGTTTCAACAAATCGAACTAGGCCGGCCACCCATCATCCATCCATTTGTTTCAACTGGAGAAAAAAAGAAATGGATCAAAAAAAGAAGATTTCAAAAGGAACCGTACAAATTAGTGATTAGATTTTTTTACGTGATTCGGAAACCGTACTTTTTCGGGAAAAACCAACGCAGCTACGCCGAGTTCTCTCCTTTCTTTCCCTTCACCTCTCACTCGTTTCGGATAATTTTTAATTTATATACGCGTAAGGTTAATTGCTTTTTGCTTCGTTTCGTTACTTGCGACATGCATACGTACTACGGCTAGGTTTTAAGTGTATCACATTCCGCAGTTGTTCTTTACGTTTTCGTCATCATCAACACGAACCGATGAGGGAGTACTTAAGTCACTTAGTCGATTCAGTTTTGTTTTCAATCGGGCATCGGATTCGTTTTCTCTCCTCTCTCCTCTCGAAGACTTCGTTCGTTTCTTTAAATTTCGCAATAAGTGTACGTCATAGTCACCACACATACCGTAGTATTATTTATTTAGAACTGATTTATTATATTTATTGATTATATCGTTGTTATTTTAATATTAAGAAATAAAGGGAATATATTGTACAATATTGCAATTGCATATGCAACACCAACTTCACCACTACTTGTGCCATCGTTTGATCACATTTTCTTTAAAAGATACATGAGAGCATAGGCAACCAAATCAACATTTACATATTATCAACATGTACGCGATTACTATAAATAATTAACGGAGTTTAATTAATGTTATTTAAACTATTTAAATTTAATCTCTATGGATATAACATTTAGTTATATAGATTGCTTACTTTCTGGCTGTAGAAGTTTCGATGCAACGAAGCGCCTCCTCCTCCACTTCGGTCAAGTTGGCAGCATCGTCGCAAACATACGGCTTGACAGTGTTCCTTTTCTTTCCTCTTCCGTTTCGAATACACCAGGTACGTGTAAACATGGACTAGAGTTTGGAAAATCCGAGAACATCGGCGATTTTCACGACGCTTTTCCAATCACGGTGGCGGCAATAGTTTCCACGACGTTCGCCGCCCCGTTTCCCGCAAGTATTTCACTAATAATTTCCGTTGATTTCGATTTTTTTGTAGGTTCAAAATGGTGCAACGGTTAGTTTTCAGGCGACGATTGTCGTACAACACAAAATCAAACAAAAGGCACATGTGAGTATTTCGTTCCACGTATTTTCTTTCACATTTTCACTTATTGAGTAGCCGAAATTTCATTTTGAGGCGAAAATCTTTGAACTGTTTTGTTTGATGTGCAAAGGATTTTGAGGTTATGCCACAATGTTTTCGTTTTTACTTTGATGCGGTTTTGTTTAGAATTTTATTTGCTCAAGTACTATGGCCTGCTGTGATTGTCGATCTTTGTAATTGCTGTGAAAATAGTCTTATTTCTGTTTGAGAAAACAAGTAGTCTATGTTTACTGTTTGTGCAAAGATCAACAGTCTGGTTTTGGTATAGTTCAATAATTGACTATTAGTAAATCTTATATAATTAGTTTTCCTCAACAAATCTTTTGCTTCATTCAAAATGGTGTAAATTTGCAACTTTGTAAACTATCCATGTGACTTTGGCAATATGTGAATCTATTGGAATGATAGTTGTTTACTTTACTTTGTATTTTACATGATGATTTATTTGGCTAGAGTACTGAGCCCAACTAAATGTTGGCGCTTTGACGAAAAACCCCTTTCGTTCGTTATCTTTGTCTGACAAAAAACCCAGTAAATTTATGTAATCTGTGTTGTCTTTGAAACAAATGATTAATTCTTTTTTCTTTCTGTTGTTTCGTGCAGCGTGCGTACCCCAGGTGGTAAACTGGTTTACCAATACCTGAAGAAGAACAGGAAGGTACCAAAGTGCGGACAATGCAAGGAGAAGCTTAGGGGTATCACCCCGTCCAGGCCTCTGGAGAGGACCCGCATGTCCAAGCGTTTGAAGACCGTTCAGCGCACGTACGGTGGCGTCTTGTGCCACAAGTGCGTCAAGGAAAAGATCGTCAGGGCTTTCCTCCTCGAGGAGCAGAAGATCGTCGTGACCGTCCTCAAGGCCCAACAGGGCACCAAGAAGAGGAAGTCAAAGAAATCGAAGGTCAACAAGAAGCCAGCTGCTGCCGCAGCCAAGCCCGCTGCCGAAAAGTAGATTTAATATATTAAATAAAGACGATTGTGACAAGAAAACCAATAAACGTTTGATAATTTACAACACCGCTGACGTGTCACCATAGCAACCCCTAATATTAACAATTGATATATAAAGTAACCATAGCAACTAGAGTAACAAATTCATTGTTGCGTCCGCATTGAGACAATTTAGTAATGCCTTCTATTGTGTGCGTTATTAAATAATTAAAACGCTTATATAAACCAATTAATGAGGTGATAAATAGATGCAGCACCGTTAGTTGCGTTGATCTGATTGAATTTGTTTGAATTTTCTCAGATCTTCTCAAGTCATCTGTGTAAAAATCTTCGAAGTTGATTGATTGAAAGTGTCGTCGGTAGATGGAGTTTGCTGCTCCGCAATGGTTCCCGGGGACTTTGACAGTCCGCCATAGCAGATGACCGAGGGTCGTTTAGATCGTGTAAACAGTGTTTTTTGCAAGAAGGATTTGTTGCTGTTTGTTCCTGAGATTCCGGTGACTGCGAGCGAGCGAACGAAGACGGGCAGAAGGATTTGAAAGTATCCTGTAACGCTGATGATCGTGTCCAGCGTTTGATGCCATCCGATTCCAAGATGGTACGGAGGCGCAAACGGGACGTACGATCGAATATGGCATCGGCGGCCAGCTACATACAAACACGTAAGTAGTGTCCATCACTAAAGAAACAACTCTGTGCTCGCTTTTCCGCCCGAATGGACATATGACAACTGTCATCGTTGTCGTTGGCATCCCCGTCAGATCGGGGTTTTGGCCAGCTGGGGCGTTGATGGTGTGACCCCTCTCAAGAAACGTCAATGTCATATAGGTGTCAAATAGGTTAATTGCTGCGAGGGGGCACCCACGGCGGACAACTACAGCAGAAAATCTAGGGCTTACATTCATTCACACCTCTCTTCCCCCCCATGTCGATCATTAACATCATCACATCTACGTCAATTTCTTGGAAGACGAATTAAGAGAGAGAGAGAGAGAGAAAGAAAAAGATGGATGGCATTGACAAATGAACAGCGCGCTGAGAACAGAGTGTCTTGCATGCAAGCATCCAGAGCGCGGAGAACAACATTTACACAGCGACTTATCGCCCTCCTAATTGGCCGTACACTCGCATTTCTATGTCGCTCTCGCATGCCTCAAGCACAACTTAAAACCAACGCACAAAACGGCATTGAGACTGCTGCCCCATCTCTTCCACGAAACGCAAATATTTGAATCTCCGCGAGCAAACAACAAAACAAAAACACCGCTGACACCTGTCAAAAGTGACGGTGAAGGCACGTGTTCGGACTGTCCAAATGTAATGAAATTGATGATTGTCAAAAGTGACTGTTCGGAATTCACTATGAGTTGACATGATGATGCACATGAATCGATTCTATTAATCGCGTCAAACATGAACGATGCCAATCTAATTGGATTGACATTTACTTTAGTTTATATTTAATTCCGATGCTATTTGCGGCTGCAGTTTAAATTCAATCGAGAGATGTTACATGGCGATTGATCTTTGTTGATCTTGTTTTGGTCGATGAAGGAATTCGGCGCACTTTGCGCTCCGATTGCGCGAGTCTCGTAATCTCCTATGCCGCGAGGCAATTTCATTGATACATTCTGTTTTATATAATGTTAGTTGCGGTTAAATGTTGCAGAACAAGCATGTGATAAACTAATTATGAATACATATTGGAATCTTCTATGTGATGAATTGTTTTTAGCAGTTGTTTTTTTTTATATAAGATCAAATGAATATTAATGACATTTCAACAATTGAAACGTCAAATTTTTATTTTACTTCAATTATGATAGAAATAGAAAAATTGATATAATAGACCCGGCGCATCCACCAAAAATAATTTAACATCTGTTGCTTGCTTTAATTTAGTGGCTCGAATACTTGTATTACAATTGTATTAAATTTGGGCGGCGACGAATGAACTTGTTTCTACGTGGCAGTTTTGTTTCTCGACGCCTACTATTGTTCCTGGATTTGGGCAGCGGTGAAAGCTTTCGAGTAACCTGCTTTTGCGCCATATGTCGCGTTGCGCAATGTGAAAAGCAGAACAACAACAATTATGGAAAGGAAGGAATAAGTAAAGTGCATAAGTATAATTGCAATACGTAAATGGGGAAAGAGGAGAGTTGACATGGACGACGTGAGATCGCCTAGGCGCGGAGGCGATGGATGCAACAGCTTCATCTCTTGTTTTGCGCCTTCTTGTTTTTTTGTTGTTGTTGTGTGCATGTAATTTGCATGTAGTCGGCGGTTAGAGTATATAGAGGTATTATGGGTCCGTGGGGAGCAGCGAGAATGAGAAATATCGTACGAAGAAGTGAGTGCGGGCGGGCGGGCGGTCGGTCTTTCGGTTCGGTTCGTCTGTTGCGTGCAACAGGTTGCGTCGGCCTGCGGCAAGGTTGGTCGAGCTCTCCGTGATCACGACACGGTCCAGCGGCTTCCCATCTTGATGCCCACCACGTGTCCATCACGCCTCCGCTGCGGTCCCAAATCGAGTGTGCGAGCGAACGCTGCTAGAGGAGGAAGAAGGGCGGAGATACGAGAGAAGAAAAAGAAAAAAAAAAGACGAATGTAAAACAGAACACGAACAGACCAAAAAAAAAGAAAAGAATGAAGAACGGTCCGATGCCCGTGAACGAAGAGGACGAGGAGGAAGAAACGAACGTGACCACAAAAGAAACCGCAGCTCCGAGAAGAAGGAAGAAATAAAGAAAGAGTCATGGAACGTCGCGCGGGAGGAACCAGTTTATAGTCGTGGACCACCAGAATACCGATGGTTCTTCGTTACGAGCGTAGATGTCGCGACAATAGTAATCATTTGTTCCGTAACACATAGAATGAAAGTCTCTGTAATATTCTTATATTCAAAAAATACGAAGATTTTAATTTTGAATTTGTTAAAATTTGTATAACTTTTGAAAATTCTTGAGAAAATCATGAAGAAAAAGAAATAAGTATTAAATATTACCTGCAGCATGGCTCTAAACATCACATTTACCTTTCTCATTGTCAGCATTAACGAAACGAAACGTTTAAGCAAACTTTGCAGGTGTTTCGCAATCAAAACAACGCTATTTATAGATGCAGACGAAAAATATGAAACATTTCCACATCCACCATCAAACAAATGAAAGAATTTGCTTTACCATAACGACGGACTTTATTCGTTACCTAGGTAACATCAATTTATGTAACAATAAAAGTCAATATAAATTAAACGTCAAATCGAAACGAGTTTCTGGTAATGGTGTGTGTGTGTGTGTGTAAAGGATGATGAAGGACTGAATTGGAATTAATTTAAACCGGAGACGTCGAATCAGTGTCATTGTTGTCATGGGGATAAAGAAGAAAAAGAGTTTCGTTTCAAAAGGGGAATTGGATTTTTTCGTGGTGCGTTGTTGTTATTGTTGTTGGTGGTGCTGGGTTTAATTGCGTCTGGCGCGAAGAATGGACCGAAACGAGAAGATTCTCATCTCTCCGAATCGTCTTTCTATTGTCACCGTGTTCGAAGATTCCTTTTTGGACCAACAGCTCTAATCCCCACGCTGTTGCATCGCATCAATATTCGGATTACCTTTTTCTCCCCCATGACCATCCTAAATCAAAATCAAGGATGCACGTGTTATTGTTTGAAATAACACAGCTAGCAACGGTTACGCATTTGCACATTTCGTCGCGATGGTAATAAATAATAAAAGCGAAGCGAGATGAGATGAGAGGCCGGTGGCGTATCCACGGAGATGGTAGTAATCGAGCAAAACAAAACAAAAACAAAAGATCTCTTGAATTAAAACGGACAAGATGTTTATCTGGATGTCCAAAAGGAGGAATTTTTACGACGCCTCCTCTGAAATTACACGCGCGAACGAAAGAAATAAAGGGAACGAGAGGACTCGATTTTGATCTTCTTTTTGAAGCAATTAACTAACTCCCAAAAACAAAAGTGGCATCCGATAAGGATGCCTGGATTCCTTTCCTACGGCAGACGAATGCGCGCCTTCTTGACCGATGATACGTTTTTTGTTTGTTGTTGTTGCTTGTATATCAAGAGCGCAACGAAATCGCGAAATCGTTCCCATGGCAATGACACTCTTTTCAACGATTATTCCTTGCGCAAGGAGGAGGGAAAAAAATACGAAAAGAAACACCATCGTCGAAGGAAGGAGCGCACAGAGAGACGCACGGTTCGTTTCCCAAATTGGAGATCGATCGATCTTTCTCTCTGCATAAGGCAACTCAAGGGAATGTCGGTTTCGATTAATTCGAGAAACAAAACGATCCGTGTAATTTGTTTGAGCTTTTCTCCCTCCTTGCTGTTGTTATTTTTTTATTATTATTATAATAAATGTTTATGTATACAATCTTGTCTCGTCTCCCATTCGCTCGCTACATTTGCTTCAATCAAATAAACGTAAGAAACATTAATTTCCAGCGCATACTTATGCAAATGTTAATCGCTTTTTCGTTTTGCTATTTATGACAGCTGTCAAATCGCATATGAACTTTTCAGGTTAAATATATATATATATATGTATACACACACACACATTTCCAAACTAATAACTCTTAATTGTTTTTGTTTTTTATTGTTGTACAGCTGTTTAGAATAACCGTACGTTGTCTGCAACAGATTTATCCGTGACTTACATTTTTTTTTATTGTTGTTGTAAATCTTAATGTCCGTTAAACGTTAATTAAATTGCTTCCATTCTTACGTAAATTGAAAGTAATTTATTTATTTTATTCTTTCTTCCATTTAACGACAGATGTTAAATCTGTTTTTGGTGCGTGCCCACATTTTCACCCACAAATTTGGTAACATCAAGAAAGTCCCTGTTTCTTTTTCGGATAATTCCTAAAACTACCAGTTTCTTTTACGTTTTTAAATTGTTATTGGCAACTGTTAAATCTGTTTCGTTATACAGCATAATTCAATTACAAATTTGGTTATTAATTCGATTGGATCGAGCGATTAATTAAAAGTTTGGTAAGTAGGTGTTGACGCAAACTTTCGATTTAAAAAAAATAATAAATAAACAGTTGAAAATTGGATCAATCTAGTTTCGATGATGGCAATTTAAAAACCATGGGAACCATCGCATAATTAAAACTGTGATTTTTCGTTTCGTCTATATTTGCTTTTTTTTGTTCTTCGTCGCACTCTCGAATTTTTTGTATGAATAGGATGGAGAGAAAGAAAGGGAAAATGAAATAATCTCCGCTCGCAAATCAATTATCGATTATGTGATGTTTCTCACGATCTTCGCGAGAAAATGGAACCGGACGTGAGTTCGTCGACGACGATATGAAAGGAAAGGAAGGACACATTCGTGAGGAATATAAATAAATTAAAAAAAAGTAGTAAGTGGAGCGAAGTTCCCACAGAGAAAGAGAGGTTATTAGACCGGGATTGTTGGCAAAAGATAGGTTAGGTTGGGCTAGGTGAGGTTGGCTCCTGGGATGCTGCGTGGTGATTAACAACAATTTGCCAGACGGTCGGAATTGATCGACTTGCTGCTGTTGCTGCTGCTGCATATTCATTCGCTCGCGTAATTAATGCAGCTCGTCGCCAATAAAATCATTAATATTCACGTTGCGGCAACAAGAAATTAGCGTAAAACGTAACTAGGACCCACCACAATACGAACTCTGATTGGATTGATGGACGTAAAAGCTTCGGGCGATTCTTTTGTTTTTGTTTTAACCACTCGGAATACTTGATGCTTTATGATTGAATTAATCACGTTGCGCCTCTAGTGTACATTAATTAAGACAAACCGTCAGAATCTCTCTCCTCTATTTGCAGAGTGATCCAATTAAAATTTATAATTTACAGATTGAAATTTATTTAATTTAATTTCATTAGAAACCGTTTTTTTTTTTTGTTGTTGGTTTGTTGCGTAACCTGGAGCGGCGCCTAGAGACGGAATCTCGACAACTAAAAATAACAATATATTCGTATAATAAATCTGGACGCGCGCGACTCGCGTATTATTATTATTAGACTAACCATAAACATATTTCACTCATTTCGGGACGCGTAACATGTGTTTCGAAGAACAAGTCTTTTATATTTTTGCGTTATAATTATTAGTACGAATTGATTGAGTATTGTAAATTTAATGTCACGCCATCTGATGGCATTACAATGTTATATTTACATTTTGCGCTATAATTATTAGTACGAATTGATCGAATATTGTAAAATCAATGTCACGCCATCTGTTGACGCTTACCTTTAAAAGTTATATTTAGTTTTTTTTTTAAAGTTGAAACTTATNNNCAAATTGTGTTCCGGTTGGTTTTTTAAAAAAATGCGTTTCGCGCTAATTCTGAGCAGATGCGGTTGTGTTTCGCGAATAGTTTTTCGCGTCCGTTAAAGGAATTAACAGCATTTTGTGTTTAGCGAGAAGCAAAAGGCACTTTTATTCCTTTACGGATTTTAACCATATGGTCACCACCGAGTAGAAGTAGTACCAGGCATTATTATGTTCGCTCCGGTCGAGCGTAAATCGCGTTTATATCCGTGCGCATAGGTGAAACGGAGCCGAAAGGGGAGAAGAAGTATCGGTTTGCATTGGATGTGGTAGAAGAAACAAAAAAAGAAAAAACGGTGGAGAGCGGCCAGGGCCCTCCTGATTTATGCCTTTCTCGTAAATAGGCACACACACACACACAGACGACGCACGTGTTCGATGCAATACGGCCTTAAATACCGAATCGGGAGTTTTCCTATTTTGGGAGCAGCAAAACTCGTCCGATAGCAAATCGCTCAATTAAAAAGCAAATTGCCGACGAGAAGATCCTTGAATCTATCTATGTTAGGGTTTCTTTTTTTCCCGTTTTCCTTTCTGTTATTTCTATATAATAGAAATAGTTGGTAACCGTGGACCGTAAGGCATTCGCTTTGTTATTTGCACGTTATTATTGGCAATACATTAAAAAAAAATAAATTAAATTAGGTTATCTAAGAGAGCGTGCGAATGTAAATCGGGTCCATTGTTATTGTCGTATGTGCGAAATGCACACGTGTAATTTAATAATTGAATTTGCGACCGATTTACATATAATAACAATTAATTTTTGTCCGCGACGAATGGGTTCTCTTCGCGCGTGGGTTTCGCTCGTACGTACAACAATAAGCGGTGTGTACATGTGTTATGCTATGCATTACGGTAACATTTTCCGTAAACCTTTGCCATCTCCAAAGTTCACAAACGAATAAATCGAAAAGTAGGCTGCTACGCTCTCTCTCTCTCTTTCCCTCACACACACATACACTCTATTCTTTTGTTTCGACATTTCTTTTTTTTTCTCTTCTTCTTCTTCTTCATGAAGCGACGAGAGAAGAAGGTTGAAGCAATCGATCAAGTGAAACGCATTCGCGAAGATGAAGAAGAGATGGCCCACGCGCTTCGAGCGCCCTCTCTCGCCCACACACCTCGCGCCGCTTCACCTGAGGAATCGTAATTTTCCTTTTTCGCGCCCACCGACCATTAATTAAATCCCATTCTTCATCACCCCGAAAATCGTGGGTGTCGCGCGGCGAAACAAACAAATCGACGATCTTCATCT
>NW_017099822.1:68799-85657 GCF_001412225.1 Nicrophorus vespilloides
TCTCTGACTGGTTCAAGTCCTCATTTATTTTCTTCCTGCTGATGAACATATGGTTACCCTGGAAACCGTTGCTTCCGGCAAATTCAACAGAATTCGACAAAGATTTTCAAGTAAAGCTGTTTTCATCTTATTACGCAACTAATAACATTTTATGTAAAAACAACTTTTCGTTTCGTTCTCTTCATTGTCAACGGTAGACGTTTGCAATGTTCGTAGCACCGTAGTTTTTAGATTTTTCTCAATTTTCAAGAAATCCATAAAACTTTTCTAACTTTTCATTTTCACTCATTAAAGAGTATTCGAATACGCAACCGACGATATATTGCAAGTGAATAAAAAGTTAATGAATTCTCGAGTTATTGACGAATCCATTTCGCGTTTATCGCAAATTCGCGAACGACGATATAATTGATGTTGCAAGAGGTGTGCTGCGTGTTCGTTGTGCAATTTTAAAAGATTTCCGCTCCAAAAGTTTTCACTAGAATTTCTAGGCCGACGCGCGTGTATGCCCGAAGAGATCATTTGCATTCTCTTAATTGCCCGGTTACGCAACGCGGCGGCGGTGGCCGGGACAAATCGTTTCGAGCTGAACGGATCTTTGATCCATCAAAGGTGGAAACGAAGAGGAAGTGTGGCATGAGTAGAGAGATATGTGACCCGGTTTCGAATTTAGATGATGATAGATGATTCGAGACGAAATAATGATTTTGAGAAATGATACGCATTCATATTATTAAGAATAATAATATGACTATGTGGGAATTGAAGTATATGGAATTTCTTAAAATAGATTTAAAAGTTTGATTTTGAAGCCAATTAGTTTCATAGAAAAATGATGAATTGGTAACAGGAATGTTTATAGAAAAATGTGGAAATTCTGAATAACTCGTTGATTCTATGAATACATTAATTTAAATTTGCGTGATTTTCATCGAAGTTGCGTTGATGAATGTTCGAGTAAATTCAAATGTTTTTGTTTTGGATTGGTGGAGGAGGAGAGAGCACAGGTGAGTGTTGCAAACATCCGTCGTCTGCGGGAAAGAAACTGGCGCTGCCAACTGCGACAAATAAAAGTCCCGGCCGTTCGCGCGCGCGCCCGTGAATTATGTCGGCGATAAACTGTCTAAAGATAATCTAGCGCGATTTTTTGGACGATCCGGCCGGCGAACGATCGTCGTTTATTTGGCCGTCGGGAGAGCTACCATTTCCGCATTATACTGCTGCCGTCTCCCCGTTTTACGGCGCGTCGTAAAACGAATCGCGAATGCGCGTTTGCTTCCTCTTCGCAACTTGGAGTAAGGAGGAAATGAGTGCGAACATCGAAATAGAGCAGCAGCAGCCCGCAGGGAGTTTTTTCTTCGTCGCGTTTTGCACGCTCGGATTTACGATGATGACGATGACGACGGTGCGGGTCTTCTACTCTTTTACATAACCCGTGAAGCGCACACCTCGGGCAGGTAAACCGACCGATCGTCGTCCCTCTTCCTTCCACCTATGCTCGCGCTATTATAATCTTATCCATTACATTAAATGCGGGATGCTGGGAAATTGTTTGGGATCAGAGCGGACTATTAGGGACCGCTCAATTATCCACACGTAATCATTGTAATTTGGGGCCCCAAATTGCTTGCTACCAGTTTTTAAAAATTACCAACTATACACGTTCCAACTATACAAAAAAAAAATATAGTAAGGGGGCTCATCGCTTGTCAAATTTGACGTATTGTATAAAATATGTAATTTTGACGTTTCTATATTGTTGATTCAATTGGAAATGTAAAAATTAACGTGTTTCAATTGGTAATTTCAATTAATTTATTTACAAATTTGTATTTTCCTCAGAAAAATTAAAAGTAAATTTGACGTTTCTTTTTCGATTCAATTGGAAATGTCAAAAATGACGTTTCGAGCGTAAGTAACACGGATAATTATGATTTCCGCAAACAATAGGTGGAACGAAAGAAACAAAAGAAATCTTACCACTAGCAGCAAGAAACAGCAACGAAACTTGTTTTGCGGTTGGTTCGCCGAATCCTCGACGGTTCTCGCGGATCGTTGGAATTCGAAACGTTCGGTGGTTGTTGTTGTTGTTTCGAAGTTATTGTTCCGTCGTCGCGGCAAATTCTGGTTTCCGATGCGTCTTCTTTTTTGCTTAACACCTTCTTCTCGCGATGGCGCCGCCGCTGTCACTGACATCTGAAAAACAAAACAAAAGCAAAACGGTCGTTACCACCCTCGATGTATCCATTATGTTAATGAAACGATTTCGGGTTTCGTTAAAATTAAAAAAAGAAATAATAATTATAATAGCGGTCAATCGGTGAGATAAGGGTTATCCGCGTGAACACGTGTAAGAAATGTTCCTCCTTACACATATCTTCCAAAAGAGGGAGAAAGAGAAACCGGTCATCATCATCATCGTCGTCGTAATCATAATCATCATTTCATCCCGACCCGTTCTTCTTTGTTCGTTCTTTTGCTTCTCTTTGGTCACACTCGGATGGTCATCGTCTTCGTCGTCGCATTACATCGGACACCGAGACGAATGGATTAAAACGGATAAAAACCCTATTTCCAAACCGGCCGCTCGTTTCGAATCGCGAGAGAGTGAGAGATAGAGGCGGCTGTGGCTGCCCCCGGCTGAAGGGAAGCTCGAGGTGGTGGTGGATCCAAGAAGGCCGCGGCGGCGTCACACTTTTATTACGATCGTCCGTTGTTGCGGCCCGAGGAAGGCAATTCGGCTGATTCGAGACGGACACAACACAACGCAGCACACTACATTCTCGAAACTTTAATTTCCACCCTTTGGTTACGCAATTGCTCCTCCGTTCTCTTTTTCGTCTCATTCGATTCACATTTAAACGAATTAAATGCCGTTGCTGCTGCTGCAGCACGCAATTAAAGTGCAATCAGGCTTCCTCCACATTTGCTTCGCTCGAAATTATTCTTTCTCCTTTGTGTGAGTGTGTGTTTTCAATTGTCTCTACAGTAATCACATCTACAGCATTCTATTCTAGTGCATTAGGCATTTGTTTTAAAACTGTTTGGTTGTTATGTACGAACATTATATTACAGTTGCTAAGGAACGTTTTATATAATCAATGACCATTCAAAACACAACGTAATTGATATATAAAATGTAAAATCAACATTATTGAATTGATTACTTCAAATTACATGTGAGATGTATAATTTTTACTTTGAATTACAACGAATTTTAATTTCATTAAAGACAATTTATTTTAATAACACTGAAAACTTTAAATTTGACGTATCCTGTAAGATGTCAAATTTGACGTTTTCAATTTGTTTTAATCAAACTCATTTGACTCATCAAGTAATATGTCAAATTTGACATTTTGATGTTAATTGAATTGATTACTTCAAATTTGATGTATAATTTTGACTTTGAATGGTAATTTGAAAATTTTAAATTTGACGCTTGAATGTTAGTTCAATTGGACACTTTCAATTTGACGTATCTTGTAAGATGTCAAATTTGACGTTTCAATGTTGATTCAATTGAACACATTTGTTTTAATCAAATTGAAAATTTGACTCATCAAGTAATATGTCAAATTTGACATTTTGATGTTAATTGAATTGATTACTTCAAATTTGATGTATAATTTTGACTTTGAATGGTAATTTGAAAACTTTAAATTTGACGCTTGAATGTTAGTTCAATTGGACACTTTCAACTTGACGTATCTTGTAAGATGTCAAATTTGACGTTTCATTGTTGATTCAATTGAACACATTTGTTTTAACCAAATTGAAAATTTGACTCATCAAGTAATATGTCAAATTTGACGTTTGGATGTCAATTCAATTGACAGATGTATTCGATGAATTATTCGAACTACGAGTGGGAAAAAGTGCGTGGGCGCGTATTGTGCCAAAGCGCGTTCTCTCACTTTCTCCTTCGGACGAAATCTCGGATAGTTCCGTCGCGCTCGCACCCATCCGAATTCCGCTCTATTTTTAATCTTCGTCTCTGCCCCCGCGTAAATGTCAGAATTTGTCGTCGTTTGCATTATCACAAACAGCGCAGATACCACGAACATTCGGCAGATAAATTACGCGAAAGAAATAGAAATTTGTTTGAAAATTTTCGCTACAAATTAGATTACAACACATCCCATTCGTTTCGCCCGACTCTAATAATACTAAATACTAATAATAATAACGATACGCGAACGATGATAACGTTACTGCTCAACCCGTTGAAACACATACGACGATGATATTACGTGTGTCTGTCTCAAATGAATCAATGTTTCTGTTTCCTTTTTTAATTTCGTTTCTTCTCTCCGCATTCGTCACGCACCTGAGGACACACGTCGGTTTTGGTCTGTGCCAAAAACGCGCTCATCACCATCATCATTATTATTATTTCTCCGGTGCGAAAAGACGCGCGCCCGACTCGTTACCTTTTGGCAAAACTAGAATAGAATCAGAAGTAAAGAGAGAGAGATGAGAATGCAGATGAAGAGGACAAATTGCTTCGCTCCAGTTTCCTCCCCGCAAAACCGAAATATCTCTTATTAATAATCCCCTCGCGAGATGAGGAGGATGAAGGAAGGAGGATGGACCTGGTTTGTTTGGGGTACGATTATATCCCAGAAATAGATTTTCCGACTTTCGTGTATACAAAAACAGACCCAGAATCCTAATTTCTTCGAAAAACCCCCATCCGAATCGGTTCATTGAGTCTATGCTTAGAATAAGTGCACACGCACGACGCTCGCTCGCACGCACGCACTTCTTCCTTGTTTCCATTGGAGAATAACTGGAACAGTTTCCGTGCTGACCGAAACGTAAACAAATCTTCATTGTTACGATGTTATTTTTGGGCCGAAAAACGCGAACGCGTTAATAATTACTCGCACTGTGAAGTGATAATAATAATATTACTAGATTATCGCTGATTCAACGCGTGAAACATAATCAATTCTTCTTTTTTTCTTTCTGTATTCTGTCGTTGAACCAAATTGAATTTGTTACGAAACGCTTTGAAAGGAAACTTTTAAGTCGGGACAACAAAGTATCTTTTCGAAGGTGATGATGGTATGACGATGCGAAATAATCTGGGCATCGTTTTCACGCGTCCAATTAAATTTCAATTTCTTTAACCCGAGTACCGAGAAACGGAACGAAAGAAGAAGTAAAAAAAAAGAAAATACTTCAGTCTTCTTTTCAAATCGAAACAATGGGGGAAGAGAGAACCTCCATTAAAAAAATATCGCAACAGGCCGCGATTGAATCGTGTATTGGAAATATCGACATCTTTCGGGTTTTTTTCAACTTTGAACTCGTATTACAGCCAAACGGCTAAAGTCACAGTAATATATCGATACTTGCTAAGATTCCCCAAACATTCAGCTTTCATATGCATCTTTTGGTTCATTCTATGTATTATAGTTGTCTAGAAAATCAATGAGATGTAAAAACATTGCCGTGTTTCGTTAGTAGTAGTAGTTGTTGTTATTTTGGAATTGGATGGACGGATGGAAATTCTCGGAAGTCTGTTTCTCAGGTAATCAGTTTTCAAGTTTCTGGTTCGGTCGCGCTGAATTTCGAAGGTGTCGAGAGAAGTTGTAAAACACAATAGCCGCCGCGTGTTTTACACGGTTTTATCTCGCCGCAGACACGAACCGATGTAACGAACAAGAACAAGAAGTGGTAGATGAAGGAGGTGGTGGAGGTGTGCAGAAGAGAATCTGAGAACCGTGACAATCGCGAGGCCAGTTGACACCACCACCGTGGAACAACAACGGCGACGGTTTCAGAAAGAAAAAATGAAAACAAGTAAAGAGAAAAATAAACAGAAACGAAAATGCGAAACGACGAAGTTCCAGAGTTATGTCGGGGTTCGTCCTTATGCGCGAAACGAATAAATAAATAAACACACACAACAGAGAGACGACGAAACGGAGAAACCGAAAAGCGCGGAGGAATTATAGTATGCATTGAAAGCGAAAAGAGATCGCAGCCGAAGATGTCTGTGTGCGTATGTATGTGCTGTCGACGGGTTGGAGGCGAGAGTCGATCGATATTTTATATACCCTCAAGAGACAGCTCAAGAGAAAGATCCCCCCAACACGAACGAAAATATTTTATTTCAATTTTTCGAACAATCTCAAAGGAATAACAACTCTTCACATCTGATCAAATTTACTAAACGTATTTAGGAAACTTAATCTCTCCCAAATATCCTAGTTTCATGTGAATCTTTTGAATACTTTTTTAAGCTTTAATTACAGCCAACAACATTGCTTGATTACTTGCTACATTCCTCAAATATCCTAGTTTCATATGCTTCTTTTGGATTCGTTCTATCTATTATAGTTTTCGAGAAAATCAATGAAATGCGAAGACACTGCTTTTTTCGAATTTCTTGAAGTATGAACGCGAATTACAAATAAACTAAATAACTAACTTTTGTTTTTGGTTGGCGTCGATGGAAATTTTCGAGTTGGCGGCTGGACGAAGGTGATCGAGAGAGAGAGTGAAAGATATTGTCACGACGGTTGTTGTTTATCTGGCAATTGTCTTGCAAATCTCGAGGAGGGAAAACAAAAGGCGACGTTTTGTTTTGTTTTGTCTCTGGTAAAACAAATTCGAAACGCTGTTTCGCGAAATGCCTTCTTCTTTCTCTCTCTTTTTGCTGTCGTTTTTGGTGTCCTCGAATTTCTAGCTTCGCGGCGCTTGTTAGGCGAGAATTCCTCTTTGTCGGTGAGGTCGTTAGAGGTGTGCGTGGGTCCTTCTTTAACCCTTGCTCGCATCCAGAGAAGAGATATATACCTTCTTCTTTTTCTTTTCCATTTCGTTGACGGACTCTTCTGACACGGTCCTGATGTAATCTCTCGCGCGTCTCAAACTCATTTCTCTCTTTCTCATTCTCATTCTTTCTTAGTCCTTCCTTTGCATCATCCCCGTTCCTTTCTTTATTTTTTTGTTGTTCACTCCTCTTCTCGGTGTTCCTCGTCCCTCGCGACAACAGGTTTCGATGTAAATCGCAGCGGAGGCCCTCCAATAAAAATTCTCCGCGCGCCCGACGAAACCGAAACACGAGAGAAGAAGGCAAAGCGGTCTTCGAGCTTGTGGTGGTGAGAATGAAAGCAAAAAACAACAACAAGAAGCGAGAAACGAGCGCAAAAAACGCATTTCAACGAAACGAAAATTTAATTTGAGAATTTCTAGAAATTAAACGTTTTGCAGAAGACCGGAGATGCGTGGAATCACATGAGGCGTGTAAATCTTGCAAGGTTCCACCGATCTTCATTACGCGATTAATTTCAAAGAAACAAAGAAAAAAAAACTATTTATTGTTTTTTTTTTATGATACGCCATCTATCGATTGGGTATGAAGCGCCTCGATTAATTACTAATAATAATAACAAACGCGTCGATTGATTGAGAGCGAAAATTAATGCTGCAGACGAAAGAAGTTCTTTCGTCGCGCCGTCCAATGACTGAGCACCTCCACTCACCTCCACCAGATATTTGTTCCTTAAACTCGTGATATTACCATGGCAATTATCGACCTATAATATACGGTGTTATGATCGTGAAGAATCGATTTTGCAGCTAATAATAACAATAATGGTGATTGATTGATTGGATCCAAACGGAACGTTTAAAGTTTACGAACAACAAAACTGGCGCGCTCGCTGCTACTCTTTTCATATACGAAGATAATTCAAAGGTGCAATTTGCAGATTTGCAGAGGGATACGCGAAATGTAAATTTTCTGCATCGTTATTATGTAACCAATGCAACTATTATCAGATAATGCGCTGCTGTGATTGAGACTTTTTAACATGTTAATTATAACTGATTAATGGAGACAACTTAATGGTTATTATATTAATAATTACTTAAAAATATTGCTGAATTTGCGTGGAAATCTTCAATTGCGATTTGTTTATTTCTGAAGTGAAAATGTTTCGCTTTTGTTTACGTTTGTGACCTGGGGGCGTTTGTAACATAACCATGGCAACTATTAATGTTAAGATGTTGTTATGATTGTGTGGTGGAGCGAACGAAGGCCATCGCGAACAAAAGCGCGCAAATGGTAAAACAAAAAAAGTAAAAGAGAGGAACCAGACCGAAAGAATATTAGAGTTCTCAGTATTCGGTTGATCAAAGATACGAGGAGGTCTTTCGCTTCAACGAGGCAATGCAAGTATGAGTGTGTGTGTGCGAGCGAGAAGACGTCTCGTTTTTCTCTTATATAATTAATACGTCCGGTCGTGTATAACGAGAGGGAAGAAAAGGAGGACCCGAAAAGAACGAAGAGGAAGGAGAGAGGTGTTTTCGTTAACAAGATTTCGTTTTGTGAGAGGAAGAGTTAAGACCGTTTTTGGGGGGAATTAAAATAGGCGCTGAGACGCGATCGAGTTGACGAGATAAAAGGGGGATTGATGTTGTTGCTGTTGTGTTCAATTCGTCGTTTTTGTTGTTCATCTCCTTCGCTCGTCTTCTTTCTCTCATTTGCTCCGTCTCCTTTTACGACTCCAGCACCACCAACGAAAATAATTGGACGAAGAAGGATCGTTGGGACGTCGTGAGTGTGAAGAGAGAATACGTGTGTTCCCGGGCGCCGATTTACACGCGAAACACGATCGGAATTGCGGAGAGAAACTGGACACCGAGGAGAAAAGACTAAAAAAGGAGAAATATCTCTAGTACTTTGTTTCTTTCCATTCACCTTTATAAGGACGACCATCGTGCAAAAGTCCTTTTTCGACGCAAAAGCGAGTTCCATACTAATTCGAAACCGCTGTTGTTTCAACCGAACATTCGAATAACTCTCATTTCAAATATATATATTTCGAAATTAGTTGGCTCTGAAATATAAATAATTTTATTTTTTGTTTCAGGTGAGTCCTTGCATTTGCATCCTGCGCAAGTGGCCTACTATCCGAACAAAGGTAACTAACTTTTATTCTTACTTTGAGTTTAAGATTTTTAAAACTTTGAAATGCGTTCACTTCTTATTCGAAGATGATATGATGATGATGATGATGATGATGGGTGGAGGAGGTCGGGTATTGAATGAAATTCTAAATGATCCGTTGTCGTTAGCGGCAATTGAGAAGACCGGGACTCCAATTGGCCTTAATCAAATGTCTGTCTGTGCCAAAGGCATCCTCCTCCTCCTCTTGTTCCTTTCCCATACCCTTCCTCGCCTTTCATTTATCTGGGCATGCCATGATGGCGAGTTCATTTGTTCGTCGTTATGGAAACCGCCTCTCCCCTCTCTCTCAGGAAATATTTAATTTAATTTAACTGGGATGCAGGCATCGAGTCCGAGATTATCTTTGCATTCATTATTTACACTGCAGCTAAGCGCTCGCCCTCTCCGGGCATCATCATTGTAATCATCATCTTCAACAGCATTAAACACACATGCTACCATCATCATCATCCTCCTCCTTCTCTCTCTCTTCAATTTATTCAAATCAACGTCCGGCACACTCGATAATAAAAACCTATTAGGTCCACTAATGTACGGCAATCAGTTGTAATTCAATGATGTTTTGTGTCCGTCCACCGTTTACTTCCAGTTAAGATTTGATATTGAGCGGTGGTGATGGTGGTGGAAGAGGAAGATGATGCACATCGAATCACACACAACAAATACTCGAAGCAGCAGTAGAAGATAATTACGAAACGACTACTGCTGCTGCTACAAAAGGCGTTCCGCCGATTACTTTTATCTTCTCTCCTCTCATCACCGACTATCGGTCAATCACGTCAATGTCAACGTCAGATGCAGTATTTAATTATATGTAGGTCGTGTCGTCCACGAAACAACAGCTACGCGTTGTTTATTATCTGCGATTGCGTCATTATTTCAAATGTCACCCATACCAAATGTCAAAATTGACGTTTCGAAAATGTTTTAATTAATGAATGAATATATTTTTCATTTGGATTTTGTCATATTCTCGAACGTATAATTATTCAATTAAGAGAGTGTAATTGAAATGATGCTCATGATTATTATTACATCAGATTCAATTTTTCATTTTACATTTATGACAATGAAAAACAGTTACGTTTTAAAACATAACTGGTATTATTACGTAAGTCATTAATTTCTTAATTTTCGTTAAATCCTGTTATTTTTTTGGGGTTATTCACCAAGTTCGAGGAACTAGTACTTATTTTTGTTTTCTTCATTTGATTTAAGTAGAAAAACTAATTTGCAGTTGTCTATATTGTCGAATCAATGTGGAAGTTTATTACTAACAATCCACTTGTTGCTATGGTAATATCATCGAACATGGAGCAGCGTCGTTAGGGTTACGAGCGTCGTATGGTATCGAACGCAACACCAATCGGTCGCTCCTTCGAAGATGATGATGATGATGTGCCATTGATGGCTCTATCTATTGCAGCACGACGTTCACTACCTGTTGCATTCTATTATATATAGATGCTTCTTGCCTGATCCATATAGAGCCGCACCTGTCTTGTTACTAGGTTCGATCGGTTTTCCGGCGCGGAGTGGCCGCCGTCGCCGACGCCGCGCTCCTTCTTTCCAGAGAGAGACGCCCGATAAATGTCAGTTATTAAAATGCGGATGAGGTGGCTGTGGCGACGGCGGCGGCGGTAAATTCGAAATTGCCGCGAGTCGGTGCTATTCGAAAATAAAACCCTTGATAATAATGAGAGCGCGGTGGATGCGGAAAGAAAGAAGGTGCGCGATAGAGATAGGTCGCATTCTCCTCTCGTTATGCGAGTCTACTACGATGTGTGTGTGTATGATGGTATAATAATATTTTCCTGATTGTGTTCGTCCGCTGATGAATATCGGCGCCGGACCGGGGCAGTTTATATCTCAATAATGCCGGCCACTTCCTAGTCTTCCATCCATGCTACACACTCACTCTCGAAGACTTGGTTTTTCCTCGTCCATTTTCTCCTTTTTCTAAAATAATTTATCGCCAGCGACGAGAAAGAGTAAGCGAGAATGCGAGAGAGAGTGAGAGTGAGAGTGAACCTGACTGAACACACCGCACATCTGCACACGCATACTACACATATTATCTGAATGCTATGCAAAACACTTCCATATGCACCTTTTCGCTCTCCGCACTTCCCGTCCAGTCCCGACTCTCCTTTTTTCCTTTTTTTTCCAACTGCAATGGAAACAGATTTTCCCGCATGATACGGGCAGTGCAGCACTCTGAGAATCTCAGGCAACGCGATTAAACTCAGGCGCGCGCGTATCTCTTCGCATCTCCTCTCCTTCGAGAGGCGCCTCCAGCATTCACGCAACCAACCAGTCAACCAAAAGAAAATAGATTAAAAGAAGACACTTCGATATCGATAGAACAGAAAGAACTCGCGCACACCGATAAACCGATAAATTATCCCGCCGGACTGGACGAAGAATGCCGTCACTTACAATGTTGTTGCACAATTCACGTATCGATTACGCAGTTTACATTAACAGATTCCAGCGACCGATCTTAATCAACACTGACAGCTCCACGCTTTGATTTCGCACAATTCCCACAGCGAAACTGTCAACGTTTGACATAACCCATATATTGACGTAACTGACATTTTCTACTTTGTAACCTAGAAATATCGAAATTGTCAGTAAAGTGACATATTTTAATAATGACATTTTAATAAATCGAATAAACTAAATGATAATTCATAATTCAAAAAATGAGACAATTTGAATAATTATGCAATATTATACAGATGTTATAAATTGAGTGTTGCATATTTAGCATACGATTTACATACTTGCAAATTGAGTACTTGCAATAAGAACAATACTGTAAATTCTAAACTTATTACAGAATGTAATTGACGAAACTCGAAATAATTGTAATAATTGAATGTGTATTGACGGAAAGCGCCAATTGTTTTATTTACAAACGCGCGCACTATGGTAATGTAACCATGGTAATGAAAGGAATCTGTCTGCAGAATCTAAGGAACGCAAGATTAATGGCATATTAATACCGGGATTATGTTTGATATCGATCGGTACGCAGACTGGAGCGGTCGTCGCGATATTTATTGAAATAACTGCATGCACGCTGCGTGCAGAAGTAGTTTGTCTTTCGCTGAAAATAAAACTAAAAGCAAATGCTGCTGCTGCTGCCGATGCTGATGATGGGGATTATCATTATTCGATTGATTGGATTAATTGTCTGGAGGAGAGGTGCGGGGTAGTTGGATGAGAAGATGTATATGTAATTGGATGATTAATTGTCGCGCTAAATGCATCCTCTTCCCGTTCGTAACTTAAATATAATTAATCACTCGGAGGTAATCGAATGCGATGGACCTGCAGCATGTGTTCCCATCATCGAACTAATGAATGGAAACAAAAGTGAATATAGATGAGGGGGGGAGAACAATAAACGGCGGACGGCAGGAAAACGCGATTCGTTTTCGGCGAATTTCTTTCCTCCTCTTTGCATATTAAACGGAGAGGCCCGATTCTCTTACTGCGGCGAGATGTGTGCGCGCACAATGAATCACGCTTATTAATAAGTTAAGTACTGTTCATCAATGGGTTTTGCATTACGTGAACGCGAGTTTACGTCGCTCGAGTATGTGTGTGTGTGATTGATGGCAAACAATGTTCGTTCGTTCACTACAACGACTGCTGTTCGTCATTTTTCTCACACATTTTATTGATTGTCAGCGTAATCGATTGAGAATTACAGCCAAATATAAATCCAAGTTTCATATGAATTTTTTAGATCAATTCTATTGATAGTTTTACAGCTAGCATTAATTATATATGTATAGAGTATCGATAATTTGGCATGTCAAAGGTTAGGTTGGTAATTTCCAAGTGTGATGTCAAATGTGACAGGTTCAATTGATTTGACTTTTGAAGTTCGCGTTTCGCATGTGGTAAACGCAAGCGAAGAACGCGATGACGCAAGCCTTTATTTACATGCGATTACTGCGGCCGCGTCGGAATCGTTTCCTCGTGACATTGCATAAATCGAACAGAAACAAAACAAATACAACAACAACAACAACAAAAAAATGAATGCAAAGTAAGATGTCATGTCAGATTTGACGGGTCGCGTCGTATCATTTTGACGTTTCCGATTTGCAAGTTGTAGAACTGCTCTGTATGCGAGTGTCTTGGACATGAATAATAGGAAAGAAAGGCTGTGTTGTCGGCGATGATGCAATTGAAGTTATGGTAGTCAGGATGTGGTCGGATGTGTGCACGTGTGTGGGCATCCCGAGAGGACCACGTGGGGGCATTCCGCAGGTGGCGGCGGCGGTGTTGTTGGTACGCGATTTCTCCCGGTCCGATGAACGCGCATCCTCTTTTACTTCTTCCACTCTTCGAGCACATCAATAACAATAATTACGCACACCCTCATTGTCGGTAAGGCAATCCGAAATCCGAAGTCCAATGCGTGGGCGGCGAGAAAGACGCTTCTCGCTTCTTCGAACATCGTAACATCATCATCATCATAATGCACCGTGCAATCTGCGCTCCACGCAAAAAAAAATTAACGTTTCCTAATAATTGCGTTAATCGCAATCATCCACTGCGCGTTTCCTAGGCGACCTCTGACATCAGTCCAATTGGATGAACGAAAGAGTTTAATTTATATCGATTTCAATATGGCAACGAAAACAAAACGATGGCAACGATAAATAGAAACGGCTGCAATACAACAACAAGAACAACAAAAAGCAGCAGAATTCTTCGTTAATCCCCTACAATCTTGTTGCGCATAGGGGGGAGTTTCCATCTTTCAATTGAAGAGAAGTTTAACATTCTTCCGGAATAACCCCTAATTCTTCGGATTTTGCTCTCGTTTCTTTTTTTTTCTCTTCGAACGGTCACGATTCTCGTCCCGTGCATCAAGCAATCAAAGTCAATATGGGAAACCAGAAGCAACCAATTCATCAATATGCAAATTGAGCTTCCGCTCGCCGGTATTATTGCTGCATTTCTCATCCGCGCAACCGGACACAACCGACGACGACGCAGACAGAAAGAGTAGTAATTATTAAACAAAATATTTCGCATTAATCAAACTCTTTCGTCTCAAATTAAGCTTTAAATTTAACATTAAAATGATGTTTTTTTCCGCCATTTGCAAACTGTTGTGTTTAGTATTTATTTTCTATTGGTCGTGCCTTTACATCTTTTTTGTCTTGTTTTTACTGCTTTATCGTCTGAATGGTTAATATGATCCACCTATCTTCTTCCAAACGTTTGTTTTTTTTATTCGCCATTTGCGAACTGTTGTCTCGTGTGTTTATTCTATTGGTCGTGACTTTCATTTTTTTTTCTTGTTTTTACTGCTTTATCTCCTAAATGGTTAATACGATCGACCTATCTTCTTCCAAACGTTTTTTTTCTTTGCTATTCATACTTTTTATGTTTATTTTATATTGGTTCATGCCTTCACACATTTCTTGTATCGTTTTTCATTGTTTTATCGCTAGAATGGTGTTAAAAAAAAATGGCCGACCACCTATCATTCAGATGTTTCTTCCGCCATTTGCATACTGTAACTGTCAGAAATGACTGAAACAAAAAACATATCAAACAATTGCTAATAGTCGTGGCCTTCTGGATTCTATGTGGCTAGATTCTATTCCGTGCGAGCGAATGCTAATTTTAACGATTTGGTGAACACCTGCAAAGAGTATGTGTGTACCTTTTGCACAGGAGAGTGAAAGAGAGTCCGCATTCTGACACCCATGCAGCAACTTCAGGTGCGCCATACACACATACACAATTATTATCCATTGTGGGCCTCTGTCGTAATCGGATTTCAAAGAAATCCGATCCCAGATTCGAGGCTTTCGTTGTTATGTGCGTGGTCGGTCGCAGAATTTCTGGTCCTCTGTAAAACAACACACACCCAAGCTTGTTTTCTTTTGGTGGAAACAAAAGAAAAAAGTACAAATAGTGTCAATATTTACCCTCCGACCCGAACAATTTCTACGTACGTGCGCGTTTTGTGTGTCTTCGAAATTCACACCGATCCTTCACGTGGAAAGACAAACAGAACGAACAGAATCCGAATAATTAGGCACGCACACACACTTCGTTTCTTAAGCTTTGTCTCTAAACTGTAGAACTTTTGAAAAGTTGAGAAATGTTAAGTAAATTTCTACGATTTTTTTATGAAAACTATCAAACTTTTCCTAATTTTTATTATTACATATGAAAGGGCATTTAAATACGCAATTGAGGACGTATTAAAAGTTACGAAATGTTAAGTTTTTACAATTTTCGATTATTTTTTTTTACTGTTTTATTGATGGATTGTGTTTATGGGAAGGCGATGGTTTGGAACGGAATGGCCGATAAAGAGAACAACAAAAAGCAAAACATTGGATATCCTTCAATAAACACAGCTCAATTGTGTATGTGTGTAATTTATACGCATTCTTATGGTCAGAGTTTTCCCCTTTTATTTTTTTTGGTTTTCTTTGGTCAGAGATATGTTTACATCTAATTATCTTTCGTTTTTGTTTTTTTCCTGGTTTTGGTGTGAAAGGAAACGTGATTTGAATGGAAATGGAGCGAAGAAGATGGGTGACGTCGGATTAAGTTTGTTGATGTTAATTGGCGTGCAATCAATTAGATATGTGTGATTATTTTTGCGCAAATCGATGGGGTTTCTGCGTTTCCTGCGGCATGGGAAAGATGCAGAAGGAGGCGACTATCGTCCTGTTAATTGAATCAATTCGCGACTGGAGATAGCAGCTTAAGCGTTTTTTTCCTGCACCCGTGTCTTTTCCTTCTCCATTTAGTCTGCGCTCGTTCCTTCATCTTTCTTCCTCTTCCATCGTTCACGCATTTAATGAGAGCTCCGCTCCGTGAGTGTGCATATATATATATGCAGACAGACACAGACACACCACGTTTTAAGCGCGGAATCCGCGCGCTCCGCGTTTTCCGGTTTCGTTCTGGGTCCGTCTTTCCTCATCCTCCTCCTCCTTCTGCTTCTTGCATTTTTCTTCAGCTGTCGGCGCGTTCTGCGGGTCGCTCGACGTACGATGTGTTGTCGACCTTCCCGGGCCGCCGATTTTTCCGTCTCGCGAACGAACGACCGACCGACCGCTTCCTGGAGGAATACCTCTCTCTCCTCGTTCTGCTTCTTTCGCTTTCCGTTGCGTAATTTAAGCGCGCGCCCTCGGGCATCGGCGACTCCGATCCGTTCGGTTTCGTTTTCACGCTCATTGAATCGACTCTCCGCGAAAAACACAGCAGCAGCAGGAGTTGTGCACAGCTACAATTTGTCGACGTTCGATTCATTACAACTAGGTTAGCCTTGGGTTACGAACAATTGCACAACCGTAAACATTCGATTAGAAAAACAACAAACGTCAAAATTGCCGTTGACAGATTTGACAGTTAGGTTAGTTTTAATCCTTCAAACGCAATTTGCACATAACTCGACTGACAGACTCTAACTTTCATTGTTTTCTATGATTTCATAATTGAGAAATCTTTGATTAATTAACACGTTAAGGACGGCGCTTTTCGGGTTGTCTGCCCCCAGAAAATTTTTCGTGGACGCCTATGGACTAAGTGAAAAATCAAATATCTTACGTCAGTTATAACCTTTAAACGTTTAAATTTTTCTTATACATTTTTTAAATATTCAAATACAATACAAGCTTAGAGCTTGAATATGCACATGATGATATATTCGACTTGAATAAGAAATTGCAATAATCAATTATTATTATTGCTTATTATAAAACCTATAGCACTTTTTCCTAGCAAGTATAGAATTGAATATTCCCCAATTGAATATAAGTAGATTTAAAATCAATATTTTTCCCACAATTGTTATAAATTGCTTCAATATCA
>NW_017099823.1:0-221 GCF_001412225.1 Nicrophorus vespilloides
TGAATTACAGCCAAATGGATAAAACCACAGTAATATATCGATACTTTGTAGATTCCCCAAACATTCAGCTTTCATATGCATATATTGGATTCATTCTATCTATTATAGTTTTCCAGTAAATGTGAATTACAGCCAAATGGATAAAACCACAGTAATATATCGATACTTTGTGGATTCCCCAAACATTCAGCTTTCATATGCATCTATTGGCTTCATTCTAT
>NW_017099823.1:236-10238 GCF_001412225.1 Nicrophorus vespilloides
AGTTTTCGAGTAAATCAATGAAATGTGAAAACACTGCTTTTATTTTCATTTTTCAAGTTTGAACATGAATAACAGCCATATGGATAAAACGACAGTAATATATCAATACTTGCTAGATTCCCCAAACATTCAGCTTTCACATGCATCTATTGGATTAATTCTATCTATTATAGTTTTCGAGTAAATCAATGAAATGTGAAAACACTGCTTTTGTTATCATTTTTTCAACTTTTGAACATGAATTACAGCCAAATGGATAAAACCACAGTAATATATCGATACTTGCTAGATTCCCCAAACATTCAGTTTTCATATGCATCTATTGGATTAATTCTATCTATTATAGTTTTTCAGAAAATCAATGAAATGTTTGGCTGTAATTTTCACAAATTTCAAACGTGATCTGTTGAATCCGAGTTGATAGAAATGTGATAGAATTCAATCATTTGCAAAGTAGTAAGGTTTCACGTTGTGGTTCAAATGAGGTATAAATAAAAGCGTGTCTCTCCGCTCTGTGATCATTTCAGAAAAAAATCTTTGCTGAAACGGAATACATCGGATGCCGGTACACAGAGATTATGTAATTATTTACGTTCGAATAGAATCAATCTGCGGGATGCGGCCCCAAAACCAAAGTAAATGGAATCTGTTTACCTGTTTCCTTTGATCACAGCAAATAGTAAGCGATACCAGATCGGCCCGCTGCGAATCAAGAGATTTTTCAATATCTTCAGCGCGATATTTCTCCCTCTTCAGATTTCGCCGCTAATTTCGAGATTATTCGGCGAAGGGGAGAATACCATTCGATCCACTGCGAAGAAGAATTAGGACAAAAATGCGAAGAGAAAGAAACGTTATATATGTATGGGCGGATGAGAAAATGCAGCATGATCAAATTCAGAAGTTTCCGGATGAAGGCGCACGAGAGAGAGAGAGAGACCCGGGGTGAAACTCATTAAGCCAACAATCTGCTTTAAGGGTTTATTTGCTCGGATTGTAGCAGAAAAAACAGTTCCGTGTTATTACAAGAGGGTGGAAAGGCGTCCCACCCTCAATCTCTCTCTCTCTCCTCTTCGAGTTCGTAATTTGCAGAGGTCTGGAAGTCCTATGTAAATGTCCACCCACATGTTTGATCCTCACGCACGGCGGGTGCCCGAGACCCACATGAATTTATATGGTGTTGGAATATAAGGTTTTTCCACCCTCCTCCATCTCACCACCGCATCAAAACCGAAAGAAGTGTTTGAGTTGAGAACAAAATTCCATAATATAAATATTGTTTTACGCCGTTGGGTCAATAGAGTCTCGAAAGGAGTGCGGAATAACAGGTCTGAACAAAAAAAAACGAAGACAAAGAAAAAAGAACACCAGCTACCGTCGCCCTCTCCGAATCGATGCGATAAAAACGAGCACCAGATGTTTCCTTACATTTCTCGTCTAGACTGTAGCCCAATATAAATGCAATTTATTGTAATTGACCAAAATAATTTATAATAATTATCTACACTAAAGCTATACGAATGGAATCAAACGAACAAATCGTGCAGTTCGCAAACATGTTTCCAATTTGAATGTCCTGCGGCCACTTGCGATTACGCAAGGATGCATTTTGAAAATTGCATCGCAACGTAGTTTTTAATAAACTCTCATGTGGTTGCGGCCAAAGAGGATATTCGCTGCGGAAGATTTACTTTTACTCTTCATCTCTTTTTTTTTATTTTTGTTCGTTAGTTTATATGAAGCCAATATTTTTGGGGCTTCGAAGAGCGGAAACGTGAGGGAAAAATACAGCACATAAGCAACTGCTTAATTTGATATATGGCAGTCACGTTGGACGGTGGGTTGGAACTACAATATGTCATCAACTTCTTATTCTTGTTGGGAGCTTGTGTATGACACATGAATATGTGTGTTAGCTGCTACGTTTACTGAGAGGTTTCGGCAATTTTTACTGCTCCCAAATGCTCTGTCACAGTTGTAAGCCTTTTTTTTTTATTTTGTTATTTCTTCCCCTCATCCACAAGTTTATTCTTTTGTTTGTTTGTTGTTGTTGTCTCAATTGAATTTTGACTTTCATAACTGTCTTATTCTGTTCTCTCTTGTGAAAACAGTTTTTTTTTTCATTAATTTAATGTTGAGTTTTAGAAGTTTTAAAACAAGAGTAATTTATTATAAATTTCTTGAATTGATACTCAAAGATTTTCACGTTTAGTCTTAGAAGTTTTTGAGATCAATGAAACTTTATTATAATTGTAAACTACTGGAACTTTAACAGATAATATTGAGGGTGGAAGGAAGGAAGAAAGCAGGTGCAAAGTTTTCAAGTTTAAAAAGTCTTATAACGGAAAGTTCTCTAGCAACGAATCTTGTAAAATAGATTGGAATTTTTTTTTTTAAATAACCATTTATAATAAAAAGGTATATTTATATATAAATAGTTACAATTGATTTTCTTGATAATTAAAGATGTTAAAGATGTTAAAGATGTTAAAGATGTTAAAGATGTTAAAGATGTTAAAGATGTTAAAGATGTTAAAGATGTTAAAGATGTTAAAGATGTTAAAGATGTTAAAGATGTTAAAGATGTTAAAGATGTTAAGATTTCGTTAAAGATGTTAAAGATGTTAAAGATGTTAAAGATGTTAAAGATGTTAAGATTTTCGTTAAATTATTATTAAAAACCGAGAAATTGTTGGGATAGAATGGAAAGTTTTGCAAGTTATATAATGAATGTCCTAATACCGATTTTCGTGCGTCTGCTTTGTGTGTGCCTGGAAGCAAATAATCCGAGCGTGGAAAATGCGGACGGAATGTGTGAAACATATTAAATCCGGCCTCGAAATTCATAGATGTGTCACGCGCTTTGTACACGAGCTGTGCCCCAACGGAAAGTTCTGGGCTTCCTCCATCCTATTCCATCTTCCTACTCCATCCTATTCCTTCCCACGAAAGTTGGCCGGGTCAGTTTATTGCGGACGTCGCGTCACAGCCAAAACCCTCATTTCATTACGACCGCCAACAACTTAATACAAACACGCCACCGCCGCATCCCATTTACATTTTTCATCCATTACTTAGCAAATATTCAACTACGTATATTCAAATTGGACCTTCGCCTCCTCCACCATTCCGTCGACCCTTCCTAAACAACATCATTACCTAATAAATGTCCGACAATATAAATCACCCAAAAAAAATATCATAATCATCATGGAAATTACGTTGAATCTAATAAAAAAAGGGTTACTTACAGCTCAGCGATGAACTTCATATCAAGTACGGAAACGAGGTTTGCGAGTCGTTCGCAGATGGCGCCAGCTGTTTTCAATATGCATAATTTTCTAATAACCCATGGAACGCGTCCAAATGCTTTAGTTTTTGGCAACGACAACAAACTTGAATCATTTATTAAATTAGATTTTTCAATATTTATAGATCTACTTTTAATATATTCCTATACAGTTCATAAATTAGTTTTAAATTTACACCATTAAATAAGATTTGTGGCTGTGATTTACTAACAAAGTTGCAAAAACATTTTTTAGTTACTGCCTTCACATTTTACAATTTCCTTCAGCAACTATACACGATACAACTACCAACAATTACTCAAATTAAAGGTTAATAATTGGGCTTTCCAACGAGTCCTTCAATAGAATTGTAGTACTGTTATGAACTGTCAAAATTGAAAAACAATTAGATTTTTTTTTCTGAGCAAGAATAAATGATAAAATTGTCAATAAGTAGTGTCTTCTCATTTCATCTTTTCCAAACCAAAATTGAATAAGCAAAAGAAAAATTGTTAAGCTTTATGTAAACGTGTTTCATATAGTAACTTCTTGAAGTTTCAATATAATCCAACCACTTAAAGTTCAGAGAGTCTATTGTATGTTTTCAGAAAAGTTTTGAAATTTATTATTTCGTTGCAGCCGCGAAATGAAGGAGAAGTAAAAAAAGAATAAATAAATGAAATGTGCCCACAGTTTAAACAGTAAATAAAAGTAAAGTGTAGTAAAATAAATCAAAAAAAAAATGTGTTGCGAGGATGCAGTAAAATATCTTATTTCGTATTGTAGATATTATAGTTTCGATAACCAGGATTTCAATAAGCGCAAGTGCATCATCGATCCTCGTGTGTTTGTGTGTGTTAGAGATATATATCAAGAACGCAAAGCTTTTTCTAAAATTTATTTAATTTCCAAACTTAAGAAGGAAAGAAAGACAAATCCCTTCCGAGTTAGAAGAAGAAATATAAAACAGGCGAAACTTCTTTTTCGTTACATCTCGGATTCGTCCTCGCTCCATGCAGAAAGTATATTTAATCCTCTTCGATGCATACGAATTTTTGGAACGTCTCCATTATTATGATTTAGTGAGCGTCCTGCCCCCCCGGGGATAATGTAGTTTCAAATTCCTCCCCAATGGAAGAATCAAATTTCAACCGTGATTCATCGATTCATCGCGGTTTTACTGTCGCCACTATCTGCGCGACCTTTTTTTTCTCTCTCCACAGGATTGTTTTTCCCATCCTCAATAGTTTGATTTTCATTACGTTTCCTGACTTCCATCGTGTCTCTGCTTCTCCTTCTTTCCACGCAAGGAATCACATTAAAGTTATAACTTTGTTTCGGTAATGCGGACATTATTGTCGTGGAGCGGAGGCAGGAGCCGGAGGATATAAAAACCGGAGTTCTTCGCTGTTGAACCTCGCGGGTTTGGGGGAGCAGGAGGCGCGAGCGTGGAAAAGTTACTGGGCGAAACTTTTTCACCATGACCTCTCTCTCTTTCACTCTTTGCGCTTCTATTCTGATCCTTTTTCAACACACGAACACATTTTTCGGCTCAATCTAAAGTTTGACGTCGAAATGAAGTGTTCAGCAATGTTAAAATGATGACAGGCAATTTAACGTGGGCGGAACGGAGAAGCAAATGAGCGAAGCTGCGAGAGCAACAGAGAGGGAAACTGTCGTGTGAGTGTGAGATAGAGAGAGAGACAAAGGGTCCATTCCCTTGATTACCTTGCCTTTTAGATAACCGGGGTTCGGGACTGGGGGGTTGTCCGTCGAGGAAAAAACTAGGGAAGTTAGCGGCATAAATTCCGCTCTTACAATATATTAAAAAGTTGGGGCAAAAACGGTGATATAGTATTTAATTTCGACTAGTTTTACTCTCCGAGGGCGGCTGGATTACGGCCGCCCCGAAGTTAACCGTTACTCCGGTCATCATATTCGCGTTTTCAACTGAGCACTGCTTGCGTCCTCCGGGTGCTGAAAGGTTAAATTATTGTTTTATAAGCTGCAATTCGTGTCACTCCAAAAACGGGAATTACGACGAGTTTTACATGCAATTTTATGCTAAACGAGACAAAGTTGAAGTGTTTACATTATATTACTACAATTACACTTTAGTTAGCGTCCACTTTAACCTCCTCAACATGAGTTTGTTTACATAGACAGACTCGATTCGTTAGATTATTATATTCAAGTTTACTTAATTTCCAACAATCGAAAATGTTGTGAAACAACTTTCATTGCTGTTGTTTATGTATTTTTTTTTAAATTTGCATCGTTATGTAAAATGTGAAGTGTGAAATGCTTGGGGGAAGTGCAAATAATGAAAACCCAACGTTGGGCGAAACGACACAAGAAAACGACACGCAGAATACGTCTCCCGGGTCGGCGATGTAATTGGTTTTGAAGTATAGAAATGAATTGAAGTGTAAAATATAAATGATGAAATGTGCGGCTTGCAGTAGCAGGAACTCGGGTTTCCAAGCGCGCACGTGTTTCAGTGTATGTGTGTATATGTACGGGGAACTTTTATGAAGTCTGAAAAAGCCCTTTAAACTTTCAGTGTGGCCGTAATTCTTCCTCTACCCCTCAACGGCGGAAAGGACCGAAAAAAAAGCAGGGGAGAAACGGGGGTGGTTCCCCGTCTAATAATTTCCTGTCCTTTAACACATTATAACTTTTAATAGTGTGTGTATTTTGTTTGTGGAGGCGGAGGAGGAAGGATAACTTGCAGCGCACCGAACTATGCAGCAAACTTCATTAAACCCTCGCTGCTCTAGCTCTACCCTTTCAACTTTTCATGTTTTTGTTGTTGCATTGATTATTATTTATGAAATTTCCGGAATAGTTCATCCCTTTTCCTTGCACAAAAAAAATAAATAAACGTAGTACAAAAACACACATACACACAAGACAACAATCTTTCCTTTTTCTTATTTATAGAAGGTTTCCTATCCGATGGTCGTGGCCGTAGCTTGTTTCAACTTGTTTTCCCCCCGAGGTGCTTCTAGTTTTGTGAAGACGCCAGGATTGAATACCAATGCAGGTCTCCGAGGTCATTTATTTCATTTTTTTTTTGTGTGTGTGTGTGCGCGGGGCTTCAGTCCCTTCCCCATATTGACATTCCATTATTCCGGCAACTTTCCAAAGTGTTTTCAAACCTCTCCACTCAATACAAACACACATATACACATATACTGCTTCAGGGTGGTGGTGGGACGAAAGTTGGCGTGGTTGCGGAAACCGAATTAAAAACTGTTCCGCACGTTTTCTTTTTCCGCTACGAATTTAATGCGGAATTCGGCTTCCGGCTGCGTTTAGTTTCTGAACTGTCGATGACACAATTATATAACTACATGCATTTCGGGGATGCAACTGCTGCCGGCGTTGAGAACCAACCGACCTACTTATTATTGAAACATTAACGAAAGATGTTTCCATGCTCTCTCTCTCTGGCAAATAAATAATTTATAGTTACTCAAATTTTGGTTACAATTTCTATTATTTACAAAAATTGCGATATGGTATGTTTGGAAACGCTGATGGAAAGACGTCGATGGAAGCGTTTATAAATTCGCATTGAAATCTGATTTATGCAAAAGTGGTTGCGAAAAGAATGCTTTGGAAGGCGTCCAGGAAACATTAAAAGTGCAATCTGAGCGATGGAATGAAAATGTATACAAAAAAAAGAGGATACTTTTGCTATTCTCAAAAAAGACAAATATCGTATTGCTAGAATAACATACTTTATCGCTTTTAGATGAATTGTACAGCTTTTAATATAAAACTTATATTATATAAAGCATATTGTGAATTCTTCTTATTATTATTTGACTCAACACCTCCCAATTTTTTTCTTTCTTTCACTTTTATCACATTTATGATGTTTTCTACAAAAACACATTTCTTTTAAAATTGACTCAAAGATAATTGAATCCCATTACTTTAATAAAAACTTATTTTGAAATGAAAAATACTAGATTATCATTATTAAATTTGACACTTTTATTTCAGTAGTTTTACTATATTTTTTTAAGAATTCTATAAACAAATTTCCATTAAACTTGTATAAATTTTTATTATTATAATTTGACACAACACCTCCCAATTTTTTCTTTCTTTCAGTTTTATCACATTTATGATGTTTTCTACAAAAACACATTTCTTTTAAAATTGACTTAAAGATAATTGAATCCAATTTAATAAAAACTTATTTGGAATTGAAAAATACTAGATTATCATTATTAAATTTGACACAACACCTCCCATTTTTTTCTTTCATTCAGTTTTATCACATTTATGATGATTTCTACAAAAACACATTTCTTTTAAAATTGACTTAAAGATAATTGAATCCAATTACTTTAATGAAAACTTATTTTGAAATGAAAAATACTAGATTATCATTATTAAATTTGACACAACACCTTCTATTTAATAAGAATACTTTTATTTCAGTAGTTTTACTATATTTTTTTAAGAATTCTAAAAACAAATTTCCATTAAACTTGTATACATTTTTATTATTATAATTTGACACAACACCTCCCAATTTTTTCTTTCTTTCAGTTTTATCACATTTATGATGTTTTCTACAAAATCATATTTCTTTTAAAATTGACTTAAAGATAATTGAATCCAATTACTTTAATGAAACTTAATTTGAATCGAAATAATAATCTAGTATTTATCATTATTAAATTTGACACAACACCTCTTGTTTAATAGGAATACTTTTACTCAGTAGTTTTACTATATTTTTTAAGAATTCTAGAAACAAATTTCCATTAAAATTGTATAAATTAGAACCAAAGAAAATCAAAAATACAAATTACTAAATGCAAAAATACAAAACTAAAATGAGAATTACATTAATGTAATGTTAAAATAAGACAATATGATAGCAGTTGTTGTTGTCTTCTTTGTGATAAATATTATTATTTGAATATTTGCATTGAAGCGGTAGTTGCAGCAAAAGTAGTGCACGCACGTGCATCGAATTCCTTACATATGTTGCCAATATATACGGTTGTAGGGAACGGCATTCGCATAGTTTGTAAAGCTGGAATATTCAGTAGTAGTGGTCTTAGTGCTGCTCTTTACTACTTTGTCCGAGTTGATATTTGCTATAAATATTTTGATTTATTTACTACGTTGTTCAAGTTCATATTTGATAGACTTTTTTGATAAATTTATTACTACTTTGTTCTCATTGGTATTCAATATGTTTTTTTTTATATATTTATTAAAGAAATAATTTCTAAATTGGGAATGTTTGAAGCAGAATTACAGCTATTTTCAAAGTTAAACATCGTGTATTGTGGATTGTATTATGGTGGGTGATTTGTAAACTTCAAACAAGAAATAGATTTTTTATATGAAAGTACACTTGATGCACTTTGACCTTTCTTAAAATTTAGATAAACCTCAATAAAAAGAGATTTTACAATTACATAATGAAACTATGAAAATCACACAATAATAGTAAGATTATAGTTTCATTATGAATGAAATAAATACAGAAAATATAAGTAATTCATTAAAGAAATAAATTCGAAATTGGGAATATTTGTAATTTGATGCAGAAATACAGTTATTTTCAAAAGTTAAACATTGTGTATTATGGATTATATTATGATGGGTGATTTGTAAACTTCAAACAAGAAATAGATTTTCTTTGTGAAACTACAATTGATGCACTTTGACCTTTCTTAAAATTTAGATAAACCTCAATAAAAAGAGATTTTACAATTACATAATGAAACTATGAAAATCACACAATAATAGTAAGATTATAGTTTCATTATGAATGAAATAAATACAGAAAATATAAGTAATTCATTAAAGAAATAAATTCGAAATTGGGAATATTTGTTATTTGATGCAGAAATACAGTTATTTTCAAAAGTTAAACATCGTGTATTATGGATTTTATTATGATGGGTGATTTTTTAAACTTCAAACAAGAAATAGATTTTCTTTGTGAAAATACACTTGATTTCTTAAAATTTAGATAAACCTCAATAAAAAGAGATTTTACAATTACATAATGAAAATATGAAAATCATACAATAATAGTAAGATTATAGTTTCATGATGAATGAAATAAATACAGAAAATATAAGTAATTCATTAAAGAAATAAATTCAAAATTGGGAATATTTGTTATTTGATGCAGAAATACAGTTATTTTCAAAAGTTAAACATCGTGTATTATGGATTATATTATGGTGGATGATTTGTAAACTTCAAACAAGAAATAGATTTTCTTTGTGAAACTACACTTGATGCACTTTGACCTTTCTTAAAATTTAGATAAACCTCAATAAAAAGAGATTTTACAATTACATAATGAAACTATGAAAATCATACAATAATAGTAAGATTATAGTTTCATTATGAATGAAATAAATACAGAAAATATAAATATAAAAAAGGCATTTGACACAACACCTCCTTTTATTAGAACAGTTTTGATGCAGCAGTATCTGCATACTTATACACGTATTATATTGCGCTTACCTTTCAGTCTTCGGTCAGATTACACTAAAATCAATACCGAAAACCTGGCGATCTTACGTTAATTAAAAATTTTAAAATTCCGACCGCCGTTATTAAGACTTGCGAGAGCGAGAGACGATGTACAAGGAGAAAAACCCTCCACCCCTTCCTCGATCCCTGATTTCCCTGAACTCTCCATCTTTCTCCAGCG
>NW_017099824.1:0-21616 GCF_001412225.1 Nicrophorus vespilloides
AACCACAGTAATATATCAATATTTGCTAGATTCCCCAAACATTCAGCTTTCATATGCATCTTTTGGATTCATTCTAAATAGAATAGTTTTCGAGAAAATCAATGAAATGTGAAAACACTGCTTTTTCGAGCATTTTTTCAACTTTGAAATCGAATTACAGCCAAACGGATAAATCCATAGTAATATATGAATACTTGCTACATTCCTCAAACATTCAGCTTTCATATGCATATTTTGGATTCAATCTACGTATTATAATTTTCGAGTAAATCAATGAAATGTGAAAACACTGCTTTTAAATATATTATGTAAACTTTTAAACATTTATATTAGTTATAAGCTTCAATCGATATTTTCTTCATTTAGATACAATAGAATTTGGAATAACAAAGAAATAATAAGAAATTTGATGACAAATTTGATGACAAATTTGATAAAAGTAGAATCAGCATTGATTCCATTTGTCGAACTCGTAGTTAATTTATTTTGAAATCCAATGCATTGCCCAGACAATCTCCTAGTTGGACAGATCGAGTGTGAAACGCCCGAAGGGGCACACTGCACGGAATTGTGCATATCTAGAGGGCGGATTTCCGAAAGGGTTGCTTCACGTTCGTGCACAAGTACGTATATATATGATATTGTATGTGTGCATGTGTGTACGAGTGTTGGGAGGGTTTTTGGTCTCTGGTCTCGAGATAAAGAAATCGTATGTATGCAATGCAGTAAAGCAATGCAACTGAGACGCGCGAGCCGATGCTATCAGCAGTTAAAATCAATGGTGCGAAATATCCCTGTTTGGCAATGCGCTACAACGAGCCTGCATTTCTATTCCTTCGGGACTCCTGCAGCCACTCTACATACAATTGTCTCTTCGGAACTCACCGTCCTGCGACAAAACACACACACACACATTCACAAAATATATATATATATATACTATATACATTTACAAATGCACGCAAATGTTTGCATGTATATACGTATACACATTTGCAGCAACAGCAGCAGCAATACCGACGTCCGTTGCGAGCCTTAAAAATTCCGAAAGCCAACCTGCACAATCCCGGCCATCATTTATTTAAATCTCTCATACTATTTCAAACATTTAGAAAAACTCACGTCCTTTGATTAAGTCAACCCAAGGAATTCTATTGCATTTTTATATACCTAATTTCAATTTATTTCTCTCCTCATCTTGCATATCCTTTAACACTGTATCTTTTTCAAGAGAACTGAACCATTCATTGAATACATAAACAATAATTCCATTCATACTTTACAGCTTGATCTATTAATATAGTAATATAAACTATTATAGTTAATCATCATTTTTGTATTAACTTTAGCAAAATTTTAAGGAAATTTATTTTTAGATTATAAAAACGGTTTCATAATTTGAAAATACTAAAGCTATTTTATGTTGCTATAAGTAAAATCTTTCCATCAAATTTGTTTATTTTGTTTATGATTCTGATACACTGAAAAAGCATTGTATAATACAATTGAAATTTGATAGAAATAATAGCTTTTATTTTATATAATACATTTTTTTCAATCCAAATGATTTCAACTACTACTACAATGATGGTCACAATATTGACAAGTATGATGTTTTTCTATGATAACAATGATGATGTTTATCACGTTCACACGGATTGAATAAGTAAAATCTTTCCATCGAATTTGTTTAATTTTTTATTATTCTGATATACTGAAAAACATTATGTAATACAATTGAAATTTGATAGAAATAATAGCTTTTATTTTATATAATACAATTTTTTATATAATTTCATAATATTATAATTTATTTATATTTTTTCAATAGATAGATTAATTTTCCAGATATAAGGCCATACGATTTTTTTATAATTATCCTAAAAAAATTGCAAGTTTGTTAAATTTTAATTAAATAATCAAAATATTTATTTATACAAATATACAAATATGTTGAATAAACGAAAGAAGTTCTAAGTCTATGTATTAATTGCAATTAAAGCAGATTGTTGCAGTTCTTAAACCTATATTGTAATATATTACTTCCTAGGGAATTTCTTGCAAGTTTGTTTTGGAGTTTCTCATAACAATTTTCTCTAATGTTCGAAATATCATTCTTAATCATTTTCAGCTAACAATGTTATGGTTGTATAAATCTTAGTACAAATTAATGATTGGAATTTTTATGGTAGTAGTTTTTTGTTTTTTTTTGAAAAGCTATATCAAGTATGAGATAATAATGAAATATAAAGGAGCGAAGTAGGTTATGAAAAAAAAAACCGTTGGGATTATTAATACCAATTAGCGGAGAGGTAAATTACGAAATTGATGATCGCGTCGTGCATTAGGCTTGATTAGAGAAAAGAGCCCGAAGAAGGGATTCAGCATCCGTGATTTATAATTACAATTAATAATCGATATGATTTACCGATTGCGAAAAATCGTATCGATGGAAAGAAGGATGATGAAGAGGATGAAAATGTATGAACCAAAAAAAGGAGAAGGATGAAGAGGTGGAGGAGGAGATGAATAGTGGGACAATATGAATAATGCAGCGACTGATGATTTAGTAGGGGACCCACCGAAGTCCAGGTCTTCTACTACTACGACTATGCACTACTCGTGGAGCAGAGTACTACTACTACTACCACCACCATCATCGCGGCGAGGTGTCAGCGGCAGAAAATGCGGACGGTTTTTTGCCCTTTCCTTCTCTTTCGGATGATGGTGATGCTGTTGGTGATGGTAATAGTGTATGTATGTGTAGAGGAGAGGTATGAGTTTGTGTGTGTGCCCCGAGTTGGAGGACGTTGAACGTGCGGCGCGCGTGACGCCGTGTGCGGATTGCTCGATGCAACTTCACGCATGGATGGCTAAGAAGCTCTTCTCTTCTCCCCAAACGCGAAGATCCATCCGAGGAGAGACCTCCATCATACTTTTCCTGCGGACCACATTCTTCCATGATTGTTACTATCGTCGATCTATACTACACGCATACTAATTCAACACGTCCACCACATTTAACCACCCAATATAAACATTCATCGTTTTTCCCATCCTCATCCTCATCCACCTCCTCAACATCTTCCCATCCCATTTGCTCTTAGTTTCACCACCATTTCCATTTATTTATTGCGATCTTATACCCTCTCTCTCTCTTTTACTCTTTCTCTTTTCGAAACCGATCGGATCTCCGGAAATTTGCATACTACACATTAGCTAAATGGCGGAATGAAGATAATTTTTAATTAATGCAACCAACTCTCTATACCTCTGCTACACATATACATTTTCTTCTTATTCTTCCAAGAAACGCAATTTGTAAATTTTCGCAAAACCTAATAACTGTAATTACCGCAAGACCAACAATTAATTATGCTAATCATCATCGAAAAACGTTCCTTTCGTTTTCTCCTCAACTTTTTCTTGTATTTTATCTCGCCTTTACTTTACATTCTTTTTTTTTAGAACGTTTTCATTCCATTTTTTTTTTTGCTCTCAAGAAAGGAAACGCCTAAATCCATTTTTAATTGCTTCACAGATCGGCGATAAATCAGAACTTATCTTGTCCCACATCCATAAATAACCGACTCGCCGATTGCAGCAAATACACAAATTAATTCATAATCTAAATATAAAATTATACCTGCATTAATCTAATATTTTACATTTTTCTACGCTAATTGGATTAATATCACTGTAATTAAACCTTCAAAAATATTAACACAATCATATCTATAAATCCTACACGTAACTTTCCAAGTTTTTTTTATTATAATTATACTAAATGTATAAACTATACGAATATTCTAATTCTAATTAATTTTCAAGTTAATAATATAATAGATTTTATCAAAATATATTGTATAATAATATATTGAATAATTTTGCTTGTAATTAAATGATAATAATTTGATGTAAACTTGCAGTAAATTGTTATGCATATATAAACGGATTATTAAGACACTATACTATTTCTAATAGTAATCTACCTGTTTGTAACGACGTTCCCTGTTAATTGTATCGTTTATTTAATGCGAGGGGAGGTGTGGTGGTAACAAAAAAAAATAAGTTGATTATCGGTAATCAGTAAATTACATCGCGGCAGGCCGCAAATACGGTACAATTACATCAGCAAACAAGCAAAACATAAACGAAAGGGAAGTCTCGATGGAAAAGTCTTGAGCAGCTGATACGCATCTCGAACGGCAACCGGAAGCAATGAATCAGGTGTCGCATTCAGCACGCGCGTCCAACGATTGATTTGAACTACTGCAACTGTGATAATCACAATACTAATGAGAATACCAATTGATTTCAACTACTACAATGATAGTCACGATATTGACAGGTATGATGTTTTTCTATGATAACAATTATGATGTTTATCACGTGCACAACGATTGAATTGAACTACTACAATGATGATCACAATTATTATATTTTTGATGATTACGATGATGATAATAAGCATACCAAATGATTTCAACTACTACAATGATGGTCACGATTTTCACAAGTATGATGTTTTTCTATGATAACAATGATGATGTTTATCACGTTCACACCGATTGTTTTGAACTTCTACAATGATGATCACGATTATTACAAGTATTATGTTTTTGATGATTACGATGATGATAGAAATGATGTTATTTAGCACGTGCCAACAAGTATGATGTTTCACATGCACATCCATTGAATTGAACTATTAATGATGATCACAATTATTATATTTTTGATGATTACGATAATGATAATAAGCATACAAAATAATTTCAACTACTACAATGATGGTCACGATATTGACAAGTATGATGTTTTTCTATGATAACAATGATGATGTTTATCACGTTCACACCGATTGATTTGAACTACTACAATGATGATCACGATTATTACAAGTATTATGTTTTTGATGATTACGATGATGATATAAATGATGATATTTAGAACGTGCCAACAAGTATGATGTTTCACGTGCACACCGATTGAATTGAACTACTACAATGATGATCATAATTATTATATTTTTGATGATTACAATAATGATAATAAGCATACCAAATGATTTCAACTACTACAATGATATTGACACGATATTGACAAGTATGATGTTTTTCACGTACACACCGATTGAAATGAACTACTACAATGATGATCATAATTATTATATTTTTGATGATTACGATGATGATAATAAGTATACCAAATTATTTCAACTACTACAATGATGGTCACGATTTTGACAAGTATGATGTTTTTCTATGATAACAATGATGATGTTTATCACTTTCACACCAATTGATTTGAACTACTACAATGATGATCACAATTATTACAAGTATTATGTTTTTAATGAATACGATAATGATAAAAATGATGATGCCAACAAGTATGATGTTTCACGTGCACACCGATTGAATTGAACTACTACAAAGATGATCACAATTATTATATTTTTGATGATTACGATGATGATAATAAGTATACCAAATGATTTCAACTACTACAATGATGGTCACAATATTGACAAATGTGATGTTTTTCTATGATAACAATGATGATGTTTATCACGTTCACGCCGATTGATTTGAACTACTACAATGATGATCACGATTATTACAAGTATTATGTTTTTAATGAATACGATGATGATGCCAACAAGTATGATGTTTCACGTGCACACCGATTGAATTGAACTACTACAATGATGATCATAATTATTATATTTTTGATGATTACGATAATGATAATAAGCATACCAAATGATTTCAACTACTACTACAATGATGGTCACGATACTGACAAGTATGATGTTTTTCTATGATAACAATGATGATGTTTATCACGTTCACACCGATTGTTTTGAACTTCTACAATGATGATCACGATTATTACAAGTATTATGTTTTTAATGAATACGATGATAATAAAAATGATGATGCCAACAAGTATGATGTTTCACGTGCACACCGATTGCATTGAACTATTAATGATGATCACAATTATTATATTTTTGATGATTACGATGATGATAATAAACATACCAAATGATTTCAACTACTACTACAATGATGGTCACGATATTGACAAGTATGATGTTTTTTATGATTGAATTGAACTAGTATAATGATAATAACGATTATGATGATGTTTGTGATGCGTTGGGAAATTGTAAATTTTAATAAATTATTGGAACGAGCGTAGGAGAACGGCAACAACATTTTCGTTTCACGTTATTAGCATTATATTTGTCAGGCAGGAGAGCTTATTTAATTGTCAGGCCGTACATGGAAAATCATTTTGCCATATCGATTCAGCGGTCCCATGAATTATATAACCGCGATACACGGCTAAGTGTTCCGCTTATTTATTCACGTTTCCCATTCCGATTTCTGCATTCGCTGCTGACACGCAGTTGGCGCTGCTTCGTACTCGATTTATACCAATCCTCCACAATTCTTTCATTTTTACCTTCATATAATTTATACAACTTCTTTTAGAACAATGGTAAACTAGATGTTCCGAAGTTCCATTTTTCTGGTACTCATTTGTTTTCTGGAAAAAAAGAAAATGACTATATTCTTAATGTGATTTCAGGAATTTATAACTCTATAGTTAAAGACTATTCATTAGTACAATTAGACAATTCAATCATCAATTAGTATAAAGTCTACATTTCCAAATGTATAGAATACACAGTGATATTCCCTGCGTTCTTTTTAATTTTTTTTAATATAATTTCAGGAATTGTCTATAGGTTTATATAACTCTTTCAAATCCTAACATTTTTCAACAAAAAAAAAGTTGATATTTTCTATGAGATGTTCTAAATCTTTAGTTGATGGAATTAACAAATCTATTTACTTCCAATTCTATATTCGCAACTTTTTACAGATGTACAAAGATGCGGATGCACACGTGATTTCGTCACGGAGCGCTGATTCTTTTAATTTAGAAGACGACGTCCGTTGAGAAGAAGAACTAACTGGCGGATGGATGAAATGAAAGAATTAATCTGCTCCTCGGCCTTTCGTCGTGGCACTCTATTATCCTTCTCCGGTTTCAACATCTCTCTCTCTCTATATATATATTCTTTTTATTTTTATTTTTTGGTGAAAAACTCTCATCTCATCTTCTGCACAGAACCGGGATTCTGTTAAGTTAATTAAGCTCAATATCGAGTGTTTCGCTGCTCCCGGCGTGCAGCGTTTCTTCGCTAATTATAAAACCATCTGATATAGTAATCTTCCAGGCTGCGCGATGCCGGATTGAAAGCACTCTCGAGATGCAAATAATTCCTTCCTTCGTTGTTCCCTAATTGATTGTGTATGGTTGCCATGGTAAAACCCTTATCATTATCACATTTACACACTTATAATTAGTTTAAGTTTAAATTTAATTATTATCTCCCTTCATTAACACCAATTTTCCAATAATATTTAATAAAACACTTTCTATTAACACTTTTTTTTTTCATTAAAGAAAAACTATATAAATCTATTGAGTTCACAAGGAATTCCATTTTTCTTTTATCATTTGAAAGATGTCACTTTTAACTTCCTTCAGTTGTATGTAGTTTTATTTGAAGCTGTTAGTTTAGGGATAACTTTAACATGAGTGCAAAAACAAACATTTTCGATTTATTTTCGAAGTTACAAATGTGTTGTGTATTTTTATCTGCATCTAACAAAATAATCAATTCAGATATTTAGTATCAACATCTAATGAAACTGAAGGAAGGAATCAAAATAATTAATAAGCAAATAATACAGACATTTATTTCTTTATAAAACTTTAGAAAATTATTGTCGATTTTCATTCTTAATAAACGTTTGTAAATTTTATGTAATTTTTATTTCCCACTAAAAACCCGAACGTATTTTCTTGACGATCCAATATTTAGTTTTCTAATAAGAATTTAACAGGACTGCAAGAACAAACATTTTCCTTTTTTATTTCCGTAAAGACAAGAAAGCTGATGAGGCTCACAAAGAAATATGTGATTTTTATGCTGTTGATAGTTTAACAGAATACACGTTTCAGGATTGGTTGAAAAATATCAGATTTTGAGATTTTTCACTCAAAAATTACCAAATTTGACCTACTGAAGTTTATAGAATCAAAATTATAAGAATCAGATTCAAAATTATCATCACAAATCATTACTAGTAATGAAAAATGGATCATCTACAATAACATCAATCAAAAACGATCATGATCCAAGCTTGATGAACCATCAAAAACTTAATTGCACAAAAAAAGATCAATTTGGTGGTGTTGTATATTTTGACCTTCATCTAAGAAACAAAACGATCAATTCACATTTACTGTCAACATCTAATGAAACTATAGAAAGGAATTAAAGTAATTAATAAGGAAATAATACAGTCATTTATTTCTTTATAAAACTTTAGAAAATTATTGTCGATTTTCATTCTCCGTTTTTTTTTAATAAAATTTTTTATCTAATATCTTTGTATACACTAAAAACCCGAACGTATTCAGTATTTAGTTTTCTAATAAGAATTTTGCAACAACAACAACAACAAAATAGGTAAAACAAAATAATACAATGCAAAGATATTACTTAAAAGTTATTGTCGCACGCAACGGTATGGCGGCACCTTTGCCACCATCACTTACGTAATTGATCCAGCACTAAATACTACTTAGTTAATACCCTTTCGGCATAATGTATCGTGGCTCGAGAGTTATGGACACGCGGTTCGTAATTACGAGCAATTCCCGGCCACATACACTTTTTTTTCTCTCTCTCCTCTTTCGCATTTTATTCCATCGCCGCAATTCTCAAATAACGCGATCTTAATTAATAGGGAAAAGGACGCCGCAATTACGATGCAACGTATTGATTTTGCCCGGTAATAACAATAATAGTCGTAACGCTAATCGTCTCAATTTTGCAATATAATGCTGCAATTACAACGTCGAATAGCTACAATGTTCATGTGTCTGTATATAATATGTACATGAATATATGCAAGTGTGTGTGCTTGTATGTATGCAGTGTAATAACAATAATTAATAATTTCCATTCGTTGTTTACGGCTCCACGCTCGAGCTGATATTATTGAATTAAGTGTTAATAAAACAGCGAGTCTCTTTTTCTCTCTCTTTATCTTTATCTTTCCCACAACGATTTTGTATATTTATTTCCATTATTATTTTATTTTATTTTATTTAAATTGTAATTATTAATTTTTTTCTATATGTCTTGATTTCGATTTGCATACGTGTCAAAAAGGCCGACGGATGCGGAGAATTGTTTGGCATTTAAATGTTAATTAAGTGACATTTGCAATAAACAAAACCGGGCGCATTGAATGCTTTACGATCGAATTCTCCACGCGTTTTAATTAACATGCAATCATAAATTTTGCCTCTGTATCGTTGTAATTGTAATAATTAATTGTTCGCTACGTGCGTCTCCGCATTCGTATTCTATCTACACGTATTTATATGTATACATAAACTTGTAATTGTGAGTGTGTGTTTGTTTGTGTTCGAGTATGAATATGTATATACTTATGTATGCGAGTTCTCTTTGTCGACAGGGTTCCGCCCCATTTTTATTCCTCGACATTTTATGTAACTTACGTCGTAACAATGTTACGGCTTTTAATTAGCTTCTGCTACAAGTTCCGTTCGCATTGTACAAGTTATTTCATATTAAAGAATTTCTTTCCATAGTTTTATTATGCTTATATATATATGCTTATATTACATGTACGAATCTTTCAAACACATTTATAATCGATTTATTTTCTTTAATTTAAAAGAAAAAAAAAAACACTAAACATTTAATTCAAATGTACTAATTTACTTTTTATTTAAAACAAACGAAAAATTAGTGCGTTTTGCACACCTACATAATTGATAGATAAAAAAAGTAATAAAAAAATTGACGACTAGGACACTATAGGGCGACAAATGGTTAAGTCGCCCTATCCACGATTTCGTGGGCGCCGGTTCGAATCCTGGTCAAGCCAGGCCCTTTGTAAACCCTCTCGGTGCTTGCAGCAATAGGGTCATCGTTCTGTCCTGGGATGGAATATCTCTGGACACTGTGGAATAATTTGGTGTATTGATTCTTAATCTAGCTTCCAGTTGTTACAAGCATAGGTTGCTGGTCAAGAGTAGAGTAAAACTAGAACTAACTTAAAATAACATAAGTGTCGTCTTATATGTAAGAGGACATCTTCAATACGAAGTACTATTTTAAGGGTAGGGGCTAATTTGCCAAGTGGGCGGCGGGAGTTTTTTATAAGGTCTAAAGGGTGATACAATTATTTGGGAAGGTTAATTGTTCGTAGCGTAGTTTTTATAGTTGGCTGTCCGACTTTTACATAATCCTCCTTTTGAGACAGTGACCTAGATGGGTCGTAAAAACTAGCAGAACATGAGAAACCAGAGAGTTTCTCCAAAAAGGTTTTATTGCCCTATGGAGGTATTGCAAGTGCCGATAAGTTTGTCGTGGGAACTTTCCACAATACTGTACTTGATAAACAATACACATGATACTTATTGGTATGTATATATGTATTAACAATTAATAATAAAGTGGTTGGACATAATAGTTGATCATGAAAGGACATTCAAATGAAAGAGGTTCAGCTTATGAACCTTCAGCCAAGTCGATGGACAGTGTTAGGGATAGGAACAGATACAGAGACAAAGGTAATAATGGAATTGCAAAGCATCAATATACTACTGAAGTTGACCTACAAGACGGCATCCAACCAACAAATTACAGATGAATATAATGGTAAAAACTTCCATTGGGAAGATTACCAAAAAAGAAATGTCTATCGCCATTAGATTTAATTAATGTCCGCAGGAATAGATTGTGAAATAAATATTCTATTACATAATAAAAAAAATACTAGGACACGATGAATCTGCCCCTATATAATTACGATTGTCCTGGGTAAATTTATTGATAAAGAGAGAATGTGTTGAATTAAAATTATAAAATTTTGGTGTTTAATTAATTAATAAATTTTATTGTTATTAAATTACAATTGGTTTTTGTTTCTGTTTTAGGTGAAACAAAGATAAACTTTTGCAGGTGCAATGATAAGAAAACAATAAAAACAAATGTAATCACGCAACGAGAAACACCTGCAAGAAACACCTGTGTTTTAATTGAACACCTGCAATGAATATCTACGTTTCTATTGAACACCTGCACCAAGCACCTGCACCTAAAATAAACATATGTGCTTTGTTTGAACAACTGCTTAAACACCTGTATTTTAATTGAACACCTGCGTTGAACATCTGCGTTTTTATTGAACACCTGCAAAAAAATTGAACACGTGTGAGCTTAAGTTGAAAACCTGCGTGAACACCAATATAAATCAATATGTTGCAGCACTTTTAGACTTTGTTAGTGTTAAACATATAAAATAAATACAAATTAAAAACATATTAATTACACTGGAATATAAATCAATTCGTTGCAGTACTTTTACACGTTTTTAGTGTTAAACATAAAAAAGTAAATACAATTTTCGAAAATTCTCTGGTTTTTAATTATCTAATATCTCATATTTTCTAGGATTTAGAAATTCAAAAAATGGAATGAATAAATAAATTGTGGAATTTTTATGAATTTCCACGCAACGAGAAACACCTGTGCTTTAATTGAACACCTGCAATGAATATCTACGTTTCTATTGAACACCTGCAACTAAAATAAACATATGTGCTTTATTTGAACAAGTGCATAAACACCTGTATTTTAATTGAACACCTGCGTTGAACATCAGCGTTTTTATTAAACACCTGCACGCATAAATTGAACACGTGCGAGCTTAAGTTGAACACCTGCATGAACACCTGATAAACAGCTGTGAAACATTTTCGAAACACCTCCTACAACACTAATCAAATAAATCATTTATTAGCTTATTAAAATGAAATCTAATGATTCATTCACTATTATTAAAATTGTCGTAATATTTTCACGTCTCCAAATTTGGAAAGTGCTGCTTTAATGAAGAATTAAATTTAAAACATAAAAACATATTAATTACACTTGAATATAAATCAATTCGTTGTAGTACTTTTATACTTTTTTAGTGTTAAACATATAAAATAAATACAAATTTCGAAAATTTACTGGTTTTTAATTATCTAATATCTCATATTTCCTAGGATTTAGAAATTTAAAAAATGGAATAAATAAATTGTAGAATTTTTATGAATTTCCAATATTTATTTTAAAGCAATAAAAACAAATGTGTTCACGCAACGAGAAACACCTGCAAGAAATACTTGTGCTTTAATTAAACATCTGCAATGAATATCTACGTTTCTATTGAACACCTGCACCAAACATATGTGCTTTAATTAAACAACTGCTTAAACACCTGTATTTTAATTGAACACCTGCGTTGAACATCTGCGTTTTTATTGAACACCTGCACATAAATTGAACACGTGTGAGCTTAAGTTGAACACCTGCATGAACACCTGATAAACAGCTGTGAAACACTTGCGAAACACCCCCAACAACACTCATAAAATAAATAATTTATTAGCTTATTAAAATTGAATCTAATGATTCATTCGCTATTATTAAATTGAAAAAAGGCGCAACAGGAAATTACATTTTTTTGTTATTTAAAATTATATTTGTAGTAATTTTCTCACGTCTCCAAGTTTGGAAATAAATATAGTTTGTATATTATTATACAATGAATTTGTTTTTTTTTTTAATTTTTTGTCTTAATTTCGTATTTTCTTTAACTTTAAATTATTATTTGCAATCTGCCACATTCTGTAGTAATTTTTTAACATAATGTTTATATAAAAGATTAGTCTTATTGCCATTTTTATTGTATTTTTACTTTAATATTTTATTATTGATCTAATTTTGTTAACAATTAAAGTAGAATTTAATTATTTCTAATTAAATTTATAATTGACGAAATTGATTACATTTACATTATATAATAACCCAAAGTTTACATAAATTTACAAATAATTAATCAAATTTTAAATCGATTAAATCATCATTAATTTAAAGAAAAAACTGCACATTTTATGAATTATGCGTATTTTGTATTTACTATTCAAATATTTGACCTATATTTTATAAAATTTAAAAAAATCCACTACGAATTGTAAATTCCGATGCGTTCATTCATAAATAAACGGAAGGAAACAAAAAAAATACTCATGTCTGCTATGCATTTCGAAGAAAAGCAATAAAAACGGGTAGTAGATAAAAGCCCAGACACGCATAAATTATTTATCATTGAGAGACAAACAAAAAAAACAACATGCAGACGTCTCGGAATGCACGAGTTTCCTTATCGTATAATTTTTGTTGCTTTTATGCAGACGCAGACAGTCTTTTTTTTGTGTATGGGGATTAGAAAAATAGTAAGTTTTTATCGATTTTACTACGCATTCCAATCTCACGTTAATTCATGAATGAAATATTACAAAAAGTATAACTTATACATATTTAATTATTTATTATACATTTTACATGTTTACTTTTTGAAAAAATAAATATAATTATTAATAAAAATAAATTAATTAACTAATTTTACTTAAATTTAAAATTCTATTATTTAAAAGCTGAAATAATTAATCCGACTACATATAAAAAAAAAGTCCCAAAATTAACGCAAGATTTGAATTAGTTTTTAGTTTTTTTTTGGTTCCTAACACGTTACTGCACAAATGGCGGCAAATTCAAATCTTGCGTTAATTTTGTGACACCCTTTACTTACATTTACATTTCAAACAAAATATATATAAGAAGAGAATTTTAGAATAAAATGATGTGAAAATTCATATTAATGTTCTTCAGTAGATAATAATAAACGATCTATAATATTTAGGTCAAATTTTACATTTTTTCTCTTACTTATACTTTCGATCCATCATACTTGACGTCGCTTTTGCTATCTCAGTGGACGTTGAAGGAAGAGCTTGAATTACTAAATCACATAAAAACATATTAATTACACTTGAATATAAATCAATTTGTTGCAGTACTTTTATACTTTTTTAGTGTTAAACATAGAAAATAAATACAAATTTAGAAAATTCACTGGTTTTTAATTATCTAATATCTTATATCTCCTAGTATTTATAAATTAAAAGAATGGAATAAATAAATTGTGGAATTTTTATGAATTTCCAATAAAAAGAAGTCATGGGTATAAATCAATATTTCATATCCTTTGCTGATCATGATGAAAATTACAGTTCTATTGTCACTTAATTCATGATAGGTGGTTAAGCAGAAAGCACAGTGAAACAGCATTTCACCTGAGTCAGATGGATGTTTTGGCAAGTACCTGCACTTTATCGCAAAGAAGGAAGACGAAAGGTGCTGGTACTGTGAGGAAGACGATAGCTTTTTAGGTGCTGAAGATGGGTTAGAAGGAAGCACGAGGCGGATGCTGAATTGGGAGTGCTGCTAGAGCCAGAAAATGTTATCAGTGAAATGCTGAAGAGTGTGGAGAGCTGGAATATTGTAGCGGCGTACATATCAGAGATGATACTAAGTAAAGAAGAAGACGAGCGGAGGCTGCAGAGGGCCTCGTTCAAAGTGATTTACTCGAAAACTATAATAGATAGAATTAATCCAATATATACATATGAAAGCTAAATGTTCGCGGAATCCAGCAAGTATAGATACATTTCTGTGCTCTTATCCATATTGCTGTAATACGCGTTCAAATTTGAAAAATTGAAATTATAACGTTCGAAAAAGCAGTGTTTGCACATTTCATTGATTTACTCGAAAACTATAAAAGATAGAATGAATCCAATATATGCATATGAAAGCTGAATGTTTGGAGAATCTAGCAAGTATAGATACATTTCTGTGCTCTTATCCATATTCCTGTAATACGCGTTCAAAGTTGAAAAAATGTTCGAAAAAGCAGTGTTTGCACATTTCATTGATTTACTCGAAAACTATAAAAGATAGAATGAATCCAATATATGCATATGAAAGCTGAATGTTTGGAGAATCTAGCAAGTATAGATACATTCCTGTGCTCTTATCCATATTGCTGTAATACGCGTTCTAATTTGAAAAAATGAAATTAAAACGTTCGAAAAAGCAGTGTTTGCACATTTCATTGATTTACTCGAAAACTATAAAAGATAGAATGAATCCAATATATGCATATGAAAGCTGAATGTTTGGGGAATCCAGCATGTATAGATACATTCCTGTGCTCTTATCCATATGCTGTAACACGCGTTCAAATTTGAAAAATTGAAATTATAACGTTCGAAAAAGCAGGATAGTGGCAGTAGAGGGCAGCATTAACATGATCTAAGGGATGTGCCAAACAGGCAAAGACTATCAGCATCGCAGAGTAGTATAGGTCCTGTATACTGATGAAGAAGGGGAGAGGTTTTAGTGCGGTAAGAATGTAAGGTTTCCTCTCCTCTACAAAACAAAAAAAAAAGTGGAGTGATGTTTTCAAATAAATCGTTTGTGTGTTACGAATTGAAATGTAATAATGAAGAAATAAGATGAATGTGTAATGAGCGATACGGTACGTCTTTGGAAATGGATGAGGAAGTTGCAAATTAACCCGGGCCAGTATTGGGGAAACACGTTGGAAACTTGCACAATCTCCGCTTAAGAATGAAATAATCTTCCAGCTAACCCCAAACAAACGACGAGTGCGACTACTGCCGCATTTCAGTCCCGGATTCTATATGTTTTGAGGATTAACCAACAAAAGGTCTTTTGTGCCCATCGCCTCATTTACGTTTCACTGTGTATATAAACTACATGCCGCATTCAAATTCAATTCCGCGCGGCGACACAGAGAAGCGGAATTAAATTCCCCCCACAAAGAGTCCTAAATTATTACATCATCTGCTTCACCCATATAACTATACAAGTTGTTTTTTTATTTAGTTCGTTTCGTTTCTTTCGGTGCGACAGAGCATTTCCAATACAATGATTAGTTAATGCAATGCAAATCGTTGTCGTAGGTTGATCTGAAGAGGAAATATGCATATGATGATGATGGCTGCAATGATGATGATGATGATGTTCGCACAATAATTACAGATTGCGTATTATTGTTGTCTGCCCACCGGCCTTTCCATGCACAATGAATGGATCTGGAATTATTGGACGTCGAGGATCATCAAAACACACCTCGAAATCACGGCACAATACAATTTTACATCATCGCGCGGCACCGTACGCAAATCAATTGGTTTTGTGCGTGGAAAACGCTCAGTTTCCTCAGGATAATATGGATAAAAGCATTGACCGGAACGCTTTGATCCTCAAAACAAAAAAAATGCAGAAACCATATGGAAGTCAATGTTAGAAGATGATGAAAATATCTTTTTTTTTTGTAATAACATGCTAATCACATTCGCACTTTATGTAGATCGCAATCGCGTAAATTGCCATTTGTACAACGGCGTGAAAATAATTGTACCTATATAATTATCATTTGCATATTACCAACGCACAAACACACACTTTATTCTTTTTTTTGTTCTTATCGTTATTATATAATCTGGCCGACGGCTATTCCATTTATATATATATATACATACGCGTATATATATTTATCACTAGCACACTTCGGCATTTACATTGCTAATTAAATTTAGTGTATTTATTTCACGATTAATGTTCCCCCTCGGTGTACATATTAAACGTGAAGGAACATCGAAACCTAATAGCTTAACTCTTAGGTAAATGTATTATTTATTGGTAAATATAAAAGTTGTTATTTTTAGGTTAAGTTCAATTTGTTTATAAGACATTTTCTAGGTTAGGTTTAAGTAATTTAGGTTAATAAGCTAAAGGTATTTATATTTTATAACGTAATTAAACTGAACTTGCAACAAACGGACTTCAAAATTTCTTGAATGGAATTGAAGAAATGGCGAATTAAAACGAATGAAGCAAAATCGAGTCACGTAACATTTGCACTTAAAAAAAAGGAACCTTTCCTCCAGTTACTTTAAACAATAATAGTATCCCAAAAACTGATGATGCCAAATACTTGGTTATTATTTTGGATCGCAGGCTTACATGGAAAAAAACGTGTCTATATAGCAAGCCCGACAACCGAAAGACCGTCTATTGAAATCCCGACTATATCAAAATCTCGATAACCATAATCCCGACTGTATCAGAATCTCGACAACCATAATCCCGATTATATCAAAATTCCGACTGTATCATAATTCCGACTATATCGAAAATTTTGACAATAACATTTTTAAATTATTTCGGTTGTCGGGATTTTGATACAGTCAAGATTTCGATACAGTCGGTATTTCAAACGTCGGGATTTCGAACGTCTGAAATTTGATTGGCGGTTTTTCGGTTGGGTAAATGCATTATTTATTGGTAAATATAAAAGTTGTTATTTTTAGGTTAAGTTAAATTTGTTTATAAGACATTTTCTAGGTTAGGTTTGAGTAATTTAGGTTAATAAGCTAAAGGTATTTATATTTTAATACGTAATTAAACTGAACTTGCAACAAACGAACATCAAAATTGCTTGAATGGAATTGAAGAAATGGCGATTTAAAACGAATGAAGCAAAATCAAGTCACGTAACATTTGCACTTAAAAAGAAGGAACCTTTCCTCCAGTTACTTTAAACAATAATAGTATCCAAGAAACTGTTGATGCCAAATACTTGGTTATTATTTTGGATCGCAGGCTTACATGGAAAAAAACGTTGTTGGGCTTGCCCGACAACCGAAAGACCGTCTATTGAAATCCCGACGTTCGAAATCCCGACTATATCAAAATCTTGACAACCATAATCCCGACTGTATCAAAATCCCGACTATATCGAAAATTTTGACAATAACATTTTTAAATTATTTCGGTTGTCGGGATTTCGATACAGTTGAGATTTCTAACGTCGGGATTTCGAACGTCTGGAATTTGATTGGCGGTATTTCGGTTGTCGGGCTTGCGATTTCCACCGGGAAAAAACACATAACAACTAAACGTGAGCAACTATGAATCAAATTCGATAAATTATACTGGTTAATTGGGAGAAGATCGCAGATATCACTAGAAAACAAAATTTTAATATATAAGGCAGTTTTAAAACCGGTGTTGACTTATATATAGTATATAGCTTTGGGGAACAGTGAGCAACTCAAACATTGACATAATTCAACGTTATCAATCAAAGTTTCTGCGTACCTTGGTGCAAGCTTCCTGGTATGTGCCTAAAGACGTGATCCACAATGACCTCAAATTAATACCGTGAAAAGTGAAATCTCTATGTTTAGTCAGCGATATCAAAACCGGTTATAAAAGCACCCCAATACACTAGCTATAAATTTATTAGATAATAGTGAAACCTCCCATAGACTAAAAAGGTATAACATCCATGATCTCTCTTATAGATTTTAAAATTAGAAGAATGTTTTTAGTTATTTGTTTTTTTTTTGTTCAAATTAAAATTTATTTATATTATATTAGGTAATTTGGAAGGTTTTCAATGGGAAACTATTCGGCTCAGTGTTATATTCTATTGCAGTTCCAAAATTTTTCACTCCTTGCTAGAATTTGGCAGATTGTTAATAATAAATTTATTTAAAAAAAAATTCTCACAATCCAAATTTAGTTAAAGTGAGATTTAGTCTTTCGAAAATATATACCTTTCAGTTAATACCTATTATATATTTTATACGTTTCAGTTTTACCTTATTTATATGAGGAAATTTATCTGAATTGTTCCCTACTGTTAACATAATTGATTCCATACACTTTATCAAGAGTATTGCTCTCTAATTGATTGAATGCATCTTGATCACATTTAATCAGTTTATCAATTGTGTTTGACGAAGCTTCATGTTGTAGTTATTGAATGGAGTTTAAAATGGAATGCAGTTTTATACTTCATATACTGTAACAGCTATTGCATGTTATTCATTAGTCAATTGCTTCGATTTGTCATCTCTTCTTTGTAACTTCACGTCATTTGGGTAAAAAATAAACTAATTTTTGATCTTCAAATTCCAACTTAACTCAAAAGCTACGACTGTCAAATATGTTAGGATATTTAGCTATCATTGTAAAGAATACCAATATAATGAGTATTGCCAGATTGTTTCAAAACTATAGATAATCTAAGATTTTCTTTCTAACAGAGTGAGTTATATTCATATGAAAACAAAGCCTGAATTATATAACAATGTGTATTTTACAATTTCAAACTAATCTGCAATGAACGAAAAATCAAGTACTCTTTAAATTCAATTAGAATTTAGTTTAAATTTATGTTGTTTTTACACTTTTATTACATAATGTTTAATCTAAATTGAACAAAATTACATAATCTTTGAAATATATCATTAAGATAATTAACAATTTTAAACTAATCTAAATTCATTAAAAGTAACTAAACTTTAAAAGTAGTAGTAGGAGTATAATAGAAAAAAATAAATAATGTTAATGTTAATAATGTTAAATTCTTTGAAAAAAGATAGGATTAGGTTTCAATTGACCTACTTGAAACTTTTTTATATTTATATTATGTAATATAAAAATAAATAATTAAAATTGACTAATCTAACTTAATCTAAAATTACAATTATTTTTATAAACTGTAAATATATAAATATTTATAAAATGAGATAATTAAGTATATTAACAAATGATTTCTTAACTATTTTTTTTTTGTTAAAATGTTAATTTAATAAAAATCTAAATGGTATTAGAAATTAGGACTAATTAGTAAAGAGAAACTGATGTAATTTCCGGCGGCATTCGGATTTTGGAGGCGGCGAGGATATTAGTGAAGCACCCGTTCGTGGATGGTAGTTATTCACGTGGCGGAATGCATATCAACCCCTCCGCCATCCCGCATCCATCGCAAAACCGCCTTCGTTTCTGCACTACCCCTCTAGCACCACTGGTATTAATTTAATTAAATGAAAAAGGGAAAAGTGTGCAATCGAGCCGGTCTGGATTTAAATGATCTCATCACGTTTCTCGGGGCTCGGATAAGGAATTGCTGCAGTACGCCAATAAACGCCATGTTTCCATTCTTCAGCGGAATTACTTGAATTCCTGCTGCACTACAATTCCTATCTAAATTGTGTTCGCGCAGCGCCGATGTTTCTACATTTCATAAGCATTTTGTGAAATACATAGACGTGCATTCGCGTACTATCTGTGTGTGTATGTACGTGTGTAACTCTCTCTCTCTATATATACACACACATTTATGTGTATGTGTATATGCAGCAGCATATATATTCACGTATATTTTTCGCTTGCAGCCAACCAAAACCATCCGACACGACGGTCGTATTTTGAATTAAACCTTCTCCTCTCTCTTTCCTCGCTACACTTTTTTCCCCACTGCAGATCATCTCTTTCTCTCTCTCTCTCTTTCACATCGACAACAAGGACGAAGGACTTATCCATCTAGGAACCTGGCGGTCATGTATGTGTGTGGCTTATTGTTGCCGTTGCGACGCAATATTTTGCGTACTGCACAAAGCGCACTGCAAGTCACTCGTTTTAATTGAATCAATTTCCTTCCACTCGCTCAGTAGTTTGTTTAGTTTTGCTTCTTCATATTTTATTTTATTTTATTTTTCATCTTGTTTTCGCTTCGCATCGTTTTTCTTCCGCAATTAAATCCCGCCGCTACCGTCCCTCAGATTGCGCCTTATTTTCCAAACCGCGAATAACAACAATCAATGAATAATGGGCATTATTCATTGCCCAAACGAATTCCGAGAACGAACAACAACTTTATTAAGTTTTCCATTAAAACACATTACTTGATTCTTAGAACTACATCTTCACAATTATTTAGTATAGAAAAGTAACTAAAACCATAGCAAATTTGTAATAGTTTGAATATTTGCACAAATACTTGATAAATTTTCTTTCAAAAAAAATATATATATTTCACTTGATTTATAATGGACATTATTCATTAGCCAAACGAATTCCGAGAACGAACAACAACTTTATTAAGTTTCCATTAAAACACATTACTTGATTCTTAGAACTACATCTTCACAATTATTTAGTATATAAATGTAACTAAAACCATAGCAACTTGTAATAGTTTGACTATTTGCACAAATATTTGATAAATTTTCTTTCAAAAAAAATATATATATTTCACTTGATTTATAATGAACATTATTCATTGGCCAAACGAATTCCGAGATCGAACAACAACTTTATTAAGTTTTCCATTAAAACACATTACTTGATTCTTAGAACTACATCTTCACAATCATTTAGTATATAAAAATAACTAAAACCATAGCAAATTTGTAATAGTTTGAGTATTTGCACAAATACTTGATAAATTTTCTTTCAAAAAAAATATATATATTTCACATGATTTATAATGACTTTTATATAATAATTCCGTACTTTATGTTCGTGTTTCTGCAGATATTGATTATACTGCATCTGCAGTTTTGCTCATATTTTTTTGTTTGTTTTCTGGGAATCCAGTTCGGCGCGGAAAGTAGGCTACGGAACGACAGCAGTAAATATGAGTCGAGATAGGTTTTTATTGTGCGAGGGAAAACAAGGATCGACGATTCCCCGAAGACAGGGTGAAAA
>NW_017099824.1:21637-27863 GCF_001412225.1 Nicrophorus vespilloides
TAATAATAAGAGAAGAACGAACGAGGAGAGATAAAATTTGATTAATTGGACGAACGAGTTTTTCCTACTACGTTTAGATTGATTGCTCCATAGGATCCTTGTTGTTCGAGGGGGGTCGCAGGACGTTCGAGAAGGATCTAATTTAAATTAATAATGTTGCATTCAATTAAATAATGCTTTTCGCAACGCGATAGGAGGGAATGTCTCAGGCGGCGGCGGCGGCGGTGGCTTTCTGATGGGAAAGGGGAATCCCCGCCGGAGAAGTGTAACGTTTAATTCCGCAATGGGACGGGAGACGGAGAAGAAGAAGTTTCACACTTGGTGGTTAATGAGTTCGAATGAGGAGGTTCCTTCTTCGTACGGTCGTTAGAAGATCAGCAAAGCACGCAGCTGTCACGGCTCGCTATGTGTCATGACTTGCAGAGGAATCATCATCATCAAGATCATCCGGCCAAGTCATCATCTTACTCGTGCACTTTACTTCTTCTCGCTGCTGCTTTTACTTATTTTTTTTTTGTTGATCTTCGTAGATGGAAAAAGTGCGTTTGTTGCGAAATGATTTGCAGTACAGTTACGGTTTTGCGACGACGACGACGAAGAGGATGAGGAGGAATTCCGACGGCCCCCATTGTCGCGGCGATCACAGGCCACACGAGACACCTACAGCCTACACATACACACACCTTTTACTTCTTCTTCGTCTTCTTTTAGTACTTCTTCTTCATCCGCCTCCTCACCTCCACCTCAACTCCAATGGCGAAGAACGATTTCCTTTGTTGCATGCAGAAAATAACACATTCGCATTAAAATTTCAATAATCCTAGAAGCATTCCGCGTCACCGCATCGCTCGCATTTCACTTTACAATCCTCTGCAAGAATCTCAAGTTGTGACCTCTTCCACAATATCGATACGAATTTCAAACAATACCGTATCCAATTTAGAATTTTAATTGGTAGAAAATCGCTTAATATTATGATAATTACAATTTTTATAGATGTTGCAGTTGCGTAAAACGCTGTACCTTTCAAAATTATGTCTTTATATTTAATTTATAAAAACTATAATGCAAACAAATATACTAAGCTTGACATTGACAGTATGACATAATTGTGACATTAAATTTAAAATTTACATATTTTAACCTTGACATTGTCAAGACATTGACAGTAGTGACATAATTGTGACATGTAAATTTAAAATTTGCATATTTTAACCTTGACATTGTCAAGACATTGACAGTAGTGACATAATTGTGACATGTAAATTTAAAATTTACATATTTTAACCTTGACATTGTCAAGACATTGACAGTAGTGACATAATTGTGACATTGTAAATTTAAAATTTACATATTTTAACCTTGACATTGTCAAGACATTGACAGTAGTGACATAATTGTGACATGTAAATTTAAAATTTACATATTTTAACCTTGACATTGTCAAGACATTGACAGTAGTGACATAATTGTGACATGTAAATTTAAAATTTACATATTTTAACCTTGACATTGTCAAGACATTGACAGTAGTGACATAATTGTGACATGTAAATTTAAAATTTACATATTTTAACCTTGACATTGTCAAGACATTGACAGTAGTGACATACCTTGACCAAAAAATTTGACATATATGTCAAATCTGTCAGTATAATGAACTGGATGTATTTTTGAATATTTGAAAGTGATGACTTTAATTGAATGACAGGGTTGAACGAACTTGAACTTAAGGGTGTCATAGATGTTACAATGAAATGCTGGTGTGTATAGAATTTTGGTTGTTTGATTGAATGAAATGTGAACGGTGTGCGCTATGCACTAAATGTGTGTATGTGTTTTAGCGTGGGAAGGGAGATATCTGTCTGGGTTCGGAGCTGATATAATCGGAAGCAGGACAATGCTCGCCACCCCCGCCGCATCCTCCACCTCACCCCTCCTCACCAATCACCTCATCTATCCCCCTTCGCCTCACCGCATTCGCCCATCCTCGATAAAGCGCATTATCCTAAAATAATAGACACCGAATAGATGAACGTTTGTGTACTTAGCGGGGATGTTTAAGCTTCCAGGCCGAACGTGTAAATTCTATTCGGATCTGGGCGCAGAAATGCGGAGGGGCCAAGTATGCGATATCCTAAACCGAAGCCCTCAACCCTCATACTTCTAACAACCCCCATATGTGTATATATCTGTATGCATGCGCCGGGGATTCCCCGGATGTCGGACGGGCTGCATACACACAATCAACCCCCCTTAGTACAGACACATATGTACACTGCACATATACACCGTTAATTGCACCACGGACGGCCGTATTTCATAAACGAATGAACGTCGGCGATTCGCACGTCTCCGGAAATCGACGCACGTATCCATCCCAATTCCGGTCCCGGATTGCCCGAATTGTTTTCCACCCACAATCGAAAATCGTAAATTCGGCACGAAGATCTCTCCCATCGGTGCCATGCAACCCTCTCTCACTCTCCCACATCCATACTATAGTAGTAGTAATCAGTAGCCAGACATACGTGAAGGTAGCCAAACTACCACACGAACCATCAAATGAATAAGGGATGGTTGCATCATCCAAGAAACTATCCTGACAACTACACCTCGGATCATGATTACTTTGCAGAATTTATCAATATGTGTTAGAAAACTAAATTAAAAAGATAATTAATGAAAGAACACTTTATCTTAAGAATTAGAGATAATTTCTTTCTGAAATTATAAATTTAGATCTTTTAATGCTGCAGCTACAACTGTAAATGATGTGTAACATAATTTATGACCCATAAATGCCATCGTTCAGTATCCATAAATAATAATATAAATATTTAAGTTTCCTCTCTTGCACTTCAATTTGTGCAAATTATACTTAAAATATTTAGTATAAATTACAAACTAAAGGTTGTGAATTTGTAATTAAATTTTGTTACATCTGATTGGTGAGTAATGTTTAACCTAGATAAGAGACAGCAATTGTTTGAGATTTTGGAGTGAAGTTATAGAGATGACGGTTTTTAAGTGGAACGAAGGAGATATCCAATGGCTGCAACAGCCTTCATCCGGTGGAGGAAGAAGACGAAGGAGAGGAAGAGGAAACGGGATGGCGGTATAAATTGGGTCGGGTGGGTTGGTTGGATATGGATGTGGATGGTAATGGTAATAGCAGCGCCAGTGGCGCGACGTCGAAGAAAAGTGAAGTTTTCTGGCGCTGCTTCTGCTGCTGCTGCTGTTGCCGCTGCTGCAGATGCCGTAACTCCGAACTATCCGGGGCGTCCTCTCATCCGTAACCACTAGTCCGGGAAATTCGCTGCCGAGGGGCATTTCTGGAAGAGATGGTGATTGGGGGGACTGCAGCGAACTGGGGATTACTGAGCTGCTCCTGAAATTAGGGTAAGCAGCCATGATACGCTCAAGTGAATAAGCCGTGGAGAGCGCAACCGCCTCCATCGCCTCATCCTCCTCCTCCTACAACCACCCTTTCCGAGAACAGGAGAAGGCGGCAGAGGATCGGGATGAAGATTGCCATAGTGATTGGACCGAGGATGAACGCACCATTCCACTTTACACCGATGGCTTAGCTGTCAGCCGTTTTCAAATTATGTTGACGACGTCGACTGGTGCACTATCTATGCCATGCACTATATCTCTGCCCTCTATCCGCAGAGCTGGTACTAACTATTACTGCAGCCAGTTCCCTCGCATCTACCATTTCTTATTCTCTCTCTAAAGCCAACAAGAAAAACCTTTCAATCTTTCTTTCAAACATTATAATATAAAAGACAAGTAACAAATTAGTACAGTAATACCTACGATCAATAATTACTAACAAAAAAAGTTTATATAATATTTTACCAATTAATTTATTTTCTTTATATTTATGCAGCAAACTGTAATTGCAGGTAACATTTTGTTTGCGCAGGTGGAACGATAAATATATACCATTAAACCTTAAATTGCGATAGGATCTCGAGGAGAGGTAGAGAAGGTATTGAGGTGTGAAGTTGATTAGGTTGGGTAACTGATGAGTTTATTAAAAGTATCCAAAGGTCGGAATAAAGAAATAATAAAAGTATATAAATATAGATTTAAGTGAGTGAGTCTAAGACTCCGACTCGTTTCTGTCTTGACCTCAGGCTATTCCGCAATCCGAACGTCGTAGAAACCATATCAAGAATACATAAAAACACAATAAAAATCGAAACAACTACTAAGATCATCAACAATGATGTCTGCAATTAAATGGTAATCTTCGAGAGTGAGAGGTGCAAAATCGTAATAACGATTATGCAATTGGGGAAATACGCGATGCGCGTGTAAATTAAAAAAAAATGCTAGTGAATTAACGAATACAAATAATAGAGAGATAATCAGAGATGTGTGTTTGCGCTTAATTGCAGATCTGGTTGTCATTTTCCATCTCGATCCGATTTATACGTTTGTATCAATTTATCTCGCTTTTTTTTTCGTTGATTGCGCCTGTTTGCGTAATCGGCATGTCCGTGATCATTTCCAACATTCGGAAAATATACACACTATTCAAATGCATCGACGGATGCAGACGCGTAATAACAGGTGGAAAGAGGATGGACGAAGAACAAATGTGTGCATTGTTTAAACCAATCGGCGTATTTATTTGTAAACGATTTTAATTGACGCTTCGAATAATTATAATGAAATTTACAAAACAGAGAAACGAGATATTATTTTATTCAATTGAAAAAAAAAACAACAAATTGTAACGATACATTATAAAATATAGTGACATAAATTTAAGTTTATGTTTTTGTAATTTTAGAAATGGAAAATATTTATTTGCTTTAAAAAAATAATATTTCTAAAGTTTTTGAAAATGTTTGATACTTTTCAGATCAATTTTCATAATATTAATAATATTAGATGAGACGTTCTTTGGTTGAATTTTTATTTAACAATCGAAATTTACATGAGAGGCAAAATGAGACAAATATCAGATATATTTTTTGTAACTTTCCGTGTGCGGGAAAGAGAGAAATGCTCATTAGCTAATTAGTTTTGTAAACATTTATTGATAAATGCAGTGAAAGCTTTTGCGAATTTCGTACAAATTTTTGTATTTTGTACAAATTTAATAAAAAAAACACAATTTATTAATTAATATCAAAAATATTAACATTATACCTAAATAAGGCTCACAGTTTTGTGGTTATAGTCGTCTGTATCATATTTTATTATTTTATTCAATTGAAAAAAATACAACAAATAGTAACGATACATTATAAAATATAGTGACATAAATTTAAGTTTATGTTTTTGTAATTTTAGAAATAGAAAATATTTATTTGCATTAAAAAAATAATATTTCTAAAGTTTTTGAAAATGTTTGATACTTTTCAGATCAATTTTCATAATATTAATAATATTAGACGAAATGTTTTTTTTGGTTGAATTTTTATTTAACAATCGAAATTTACATGAGAGATTGAAGAACACTGGTACAAATATCAGATATTTTTTTGTAACTTTCCGTGTGCGGGAAATTTACAAAAAATATGCAGTGGAACCTCGCTTAACGAGTTTAATTCGTTTCAAAATTGCCGGATTTTTACTCGTATAATGAAACATATACAAAAATATACATAATACGTGTACACAAGTTTTAAAAATGATGTAGTAGTTGCACAATCCAGGACTTCTCTTCTCATCTTCACTCGTTATGCGAAACGATGCTCGTTAAATGCTCATTAGCTAATTAGTTTTGTAAAAATTTATTGATAAATGCAGTGAAAGCTTTTGCGAATTTCGTACTATTTCTAACAATTTTTTATATTTTGTACAAATTTAATAAAAAAAACACAATTTATTAATTAATACCAAAAATATTAATATTATACCTATATAGGGCTCATAGTTTTGTGGTTATAGTCGCCTGTATCATAAAAATCTGATACGAAAGTTGGTAGGTTCGAATCTCATCAATAAAAATAGGGCCTGTATCAATAAAATGATGAAAAATTAGTATATCTTCTTTAAAATTTAATTATTTGCTTATATAAAGTGCTGTAAAATATAAGTAAAAATAATAACGTTTCTAAATAGAAATAAATGAAAACGTTGTAGATTTTGCGAATTCGAAATTCAATTGAGTGAAAAATGAGTGAATTTTGCGAGAGAACAGGATAAAGAGCATAGAAGGCTCAAAGGATTTTCCATTAAGTATGTAAAGATAATAAAGAAT